>NW_009258668.1:707441-727592 GCF_000687185.1 Egretta garzetta
GTTGATATAAAGTTCTGGAGGTAATCAGAGCCAAGGGAAGAAGTGTGACAGCTCTTGGTTCACCATAACGATTCCCCAGCTTTTGGTATTCTTGCTAAGGGCAAACATGGATGGAGGAGGGTGACAAGTCACCCAGCCCCATGCCCAGCACCACAGCCAGCCTGATCCCCCCCTGCCAGCCTGGCATCTGGGCTGGCACAGGCTGCAGGTGCAGCTGGGGACTCCTCAGAAAGACCCACAGAGAAATGGAAATCCAGGTCATTTCCATCAGCAGAAATCCCTATAGATGGCATCTCACCAGCAGCCTTTATCTCTTCAAATTGAATTCAGAGACAGCTAAAATAAATTTCCAGAATGACTACAGCATTTCCCAGGGCAGCCCTGTAGCTTCGCAATTCTTCTTACCAGGTGTCGCGGTTCAACCCCAGCCAGCAGCTCAGCCCCCTCCAGCCACTTGCTTACTCCCCCATGGTGGGATGGGGGAGAGAATCCGAAGGGTAAAAGTGAGAAAACTCTTGGGGTGAGAAAAAGACAGTTGAATAGGGAAAGCAAAAGCCATGTGCACAAGCAAAGCAAAGCAAGGAATTCGTTCCCTGCTTCCCATGGCAGGCGGGGGGCCAGCCATCCCCAGCACAGCCGGGCTCCATCACGCGTAACGGTGACTGGGGCAGACAATCGCCATCACTCCCAATGTGTCCCCCCCCCTTCCTTCTTCTTCCTCCAGCTCTATACGATGATGTCATATGGTCTGGAATAGCCCTGGGGCCAGTTGGGGTCAGCTGCCCTGGCCATGCCCCCTCCCAGCTCCTTGTGCCCCTGGCAGAGCAGGGGAAGCTGAAAAGTCCTTGCCTGGTGTAAGCCCTGCTCAGCACCAATGGAGCCATCAGGGAGTGACCAACATTCTGCTCATCCTAAATTCAAACCACAGCGCTGGGCCCGCTGCTAGGAGGAAAATTAACTCTGTCCCAGCTGAAACCAGGACACCAGGAAGAGCAGCTCCCATTGAGAAGAAACAGCACCCATCTCCACAGGCCTGCAAAACAGGGTCCCTCAGAGCCACGTAAAAGGCTTTATAGCTGCTTGAGCCCCGCTTCCTCTGGGCTTTGGCCAACAGCTGATGAAGGGATGGTTTTAACACAGGTTGCTAATAAACTCTTTGTGAAGGCAGCTTGTTTATTTCCTCCTATGGCTGAAGATACTACAAATAAATGTTTAAATCCAGTGTAAGATTGTCCTCAACAGTCATCTTGTCAGCCTCAATTCTGCCTTTAGTCAGTGGAGAGAAAACGTGTTTAAAGTGCTCTTCAACTTCCACTGTCTACACTGGGATGAGAAGCATTTTGTGGTGGGATTTCTCATTCTACTGATTCTAATGGAAATCTAGATGATGGGGTGTGAGATATATATATATATATATTTGATATGATATATGCATATATGTAGGCATCTGCTTTTGATCACATGAATCCCACATCTTGCACTTGATAGTGGTACTTTGATACAATAAATCTTTTGAAAATTGTCCATGATAGGAACACAGTTTAATGTAGAACCAGGAGATCTTTAAAGGTGAAGACCTCTTTGAAAACTGAACACGAAGAAACTTGTAACTGGCCATGACCCACGATATCTCTTCGGCAGGACTCACCTAACTGTACAATACCACTAAAACTAATAACTGCATATTTCTTTCCAGCCTACAGATGACAAAAAAAAAAAAGGCAATAGATATTGGAAGCCAGTAAAATAGACATTAAAGCAAGATATAAAATCGTGAAGGCAAGTCAAAGAAAAGAATGGCTTTCATGTAGCTGCTGCCTGGACACCGCATCTGGGAGTTCATCAAAGTGCCTGGGAAGGGCAGCCTGGAGAGGAGGACATCCAGCATCTTTCCAAATGATCATTCAGCTCCGGCAAAGGGATGCTGTCATAACGAAGAAGAAGGAGTGGGTTGAATGATAAAATATTCAAAATGCCATAGATAATTGAATAGTTAATATGCTCATTTATTCAAGTTCCACAAGCCTCAAAATAGCATTTTCAAGTGTTTTCATTTTTTCTTCATTAGTTTCACGTAGGCTCCTTCTTGTGCTCAAATACCTGCTAGAGTGAGAGGATTTAAGGGGAATATGAGGGTTGCTGAGCCCATGACCCTGCAGTCCTGCCCACACGGGGCTGCAATTGCAGCCTTCTCCAACCTGCTGCTCTCCAGTGAAGGTCCGTGTGGTTTGGTGCTCTGCTCGGAGGGTCAAAGGGATGCATCACACATAGCTTGTCAGAGTGAAATTCTTTTCCCGGTGATGTGAATAGGTTTCCCAAATTTTATGTAACTTTTATTCATACATATAAAATCCTCGTTTGCACATGAAGATAAAGTAACTGTGCCTTGATGTAGTACTTCCACGCGCAGACGCTGCTTAAGCATGCATTTACCAAGCTGCTCCTCACCAGCGAGCACATTTCCTTAATCTCACATGCATATTAATGGCAATATAAAGCACAAATGGAATATGTTTAGCACTTTGTCACAGAGAATGATTATCTTAAGGTATCTGAGGCAATGGCCTCTTGTTTTACTTAAATCTTTCTGCTCAATTGAACGGCAAAATCTCTGATCTGCAAGGTCTTCAGCCTTCTGGAGCAGCCTAGGAAAGTGCTCTGCAGGCGGGTGAGTGCACAGCATGCCCAGTGAGCCTGTGTCTCCGTTTAACTCCTGACTGCTTCCTGAGGGTGTAACCCATTGAAAAAAGCAGATTCTACTTTAAAAATGAGGCCCTTGTGCCTTTCCAGAGTAGAGTTACAGCTGAGGCCACGGCTGGATCCTTTTGCCCATCTCCTCTGGGCTGGCATCCAGCAGTGATGCTGGTATCCCCTGGGGTCCACACTACCTGGAGATGATGGTGAATACTGTCCTTCAAGCAATCAAGCGTCTGGTTTTGAACAGCCAAAAATTAGGGGACGATTCTTAATTCTTACAGAAAACACCACCTGCTTGAGGAGCATGCATACCCCCCCCCTAAAAGCTGTAAGATTGGTGTAAAACTAAAGAGATTTAACCAAAAGTCCGCATTGCCGAGAGGGACTTGGGGGTACTGATGGATGAAAAGCTAGACATGAGCCGGCAATGTGCGCTGGCAGCCCAGAAGGCCAACCGTACTCTGGGCTGCATCAGGAGAAGTGTGGCCAGCAGGTCGAGGGAGGTGATTCTGCCCCTCTACTCAGCTCTGGTGAGACCTCACCTGGAGTACTGCGTCCAGCTCTGGAGCCCTCAGCACAAGAAGGACATGGAACTGTTGGAACGGGTCCAGAGGAGGGCTACAAAAATGATCCGAGGGCTGGAGCACCTCTCCTATGAGGACAGGCTGAGAGAGTTGGGCTTGTTCAGTCTGGAGAAAAGGAGGCTACGGGGAGACCTGATTGCGGCCTTCCAGTACCTAAAGGGGGCCTATAGGAAAGATGGGGAACGTCTTTTTAGTAGGGCCAGCTGTGTTAGGACAAGGGGAAATGGTTTTAAACTAGAACAGGGTAGGTTCAGGCTAGAGGTAAGGAAGAAATTTTTTACAATGAGGGTGGTAAAACACTGGAACAGGTTGCCCAGAGAGGTAGTGGAGGCCCCCTCCCTGGGAACATTCAAGGCCAGGTTGGATGGGGCTCTTAGCAATCTGATCTAGTTAGCAGTGTCCCTGCTCACTGCAGGGGGGTTGGACTAGATGACCACTAGTGGTCCCTTCCAACCCTAAACATTCTATGATTCTATGATTCTATGATTCTATGTATTCCTGTTGATCTGCCGCCTTCCTCTTGCGACAAATACAGCTCCCATTTGAAGACTTTTCTCTGTCCAGAAGCAGAGGCTCAGGCAATAATGTGAATCCCAAACCTGGAGCTTTGAGGAAGAAAAAACCTCCCTTCACTTTCCAGGAGACTCCCAGTAACCTGTGAACACAAGGGAGGCAGAAGGGCTTAGTGCCAGCGCGCTGTTCACAGGCAGGTTAATAACGTTTGGGGAGGTATCAGGCTGAGAGCTGCGAGATTCATCTGGCACAAATTCAAATTGGATTTAAGGGCTTATACCAGATAAAGCTGGTGAGCGATCCCAGCCTGGGTCCTTCGCACAGGGAAGAATTTCAACTCTAAAGCCAAATGCCTCCAAAGTTTTGGTCGACTAAAAATCTGAGTTACATTAATGTTTCCAGACTCTGGTGTAAAGGAACAGAAATATTCTCTGCTGTGCTTCCACAACAGATTTCCTTGATGGCATACAGATACACAGAGGGCCATAAAGGAGGATGGATGTGCTTGAGGAGAAGGCAAGCCCAGCAGAAGGCTCTTGGCAAACCTGTTTTCTGTGCCTCTCCATCTTTCTCTTGCATTGATCGCTGAGGTTGGCTAACTGCAGCTTAATGCTCTGGTTAAGAGGTAAAGAGCATTGACTCTGCCGGCAGTGGTACCCTCCTGGGCTCTGAATTCCTGGAATGGTTCAGTGCAAGAGAATTTTGCTGTGTGTAAATATTTACCTGTCTATTCTCCTGCTTGGCAGGTGAAAATTAAAGCAGCAGCCTGGGTGTATACCGCAGGTCTCCAGGGTCTTTTACTGTTCATACATGGCTTGTCTGTGAAACAAGTGGCTCATGTAAAGACATTTTACCACGGCGTGGAGGAAGGATAGGTTAACTAGCCAGAAAACAAGCTTCTGGGAAGCGTACCTGGTCCTCTGCTCCCCGCCACAGCCACCAGTGCTGTGAATGGGCTGCAACCCAGCTCGGCTGGGGGAGCACTGGGGATGCCCACAGCATGGCATCTGCTCCCAAACCTGGATTCACCTCCAGGCATTGAGGAAAGGTCGCCCCAAGCACAGGCTTAATGAAGGAAAGGTATTTCCAGCCTCTGGCACAGCTCAGGAGCATCTCACATGGGGGAAGCCTGTGAGAAGCTTGGATCAGATCTTAGGCACTCAAATATGTGAATACAGGCAACAATTTCCCTTGCTTCAGCTTCCCTGCCATTCTTCTGTGTGTGTTTGTGTGTGTGAGGCATCAAATGCAATAGGAAAAGGTCATACAACTTGCTCAGGGGAAGAGCAAGTCTGCCTAAAAACAGGGGCACCCACAGCCCAATCTTCAGGGCAGGGCTTTTGAAGACAAATTTTTGATCTCCTGGGAAAGGGTCTCAATCCCTGCCCAGCTGCACTCAGGTGCTCCTCTTCCCACCTCGCCGGTGGGTGCCCAAGGAATGATGCTCAGCGTACACCCAGCTGGTGAAGTCCTTTAAATGCTCCCTTACCACAGGCAAATGGGAACAATTTGAAGAGAGAAATTCAAATTTGTCAGAGATGGATTTTTTTCTCATCGCTAGCCATTGGGGTATGAAGGGGGAAGAACTCTCCTACCGTGTAATGAATTATGCCAAAATGATTGCTCAAAAATCATACAAATAATCAAAATAGTTAATCCTAGAAATGACAAACTGTGTTGCACTCTCATGTCCAGGATTCATGTTCCTGTTTTGCATGGCTGAAGCTATTTGCTGAATTCAGCTTGAACTGCCAAATAGCTTTGGCCACTCCGTGATTGCATTCTTCGAGGAGATTAAATGATAAATGAGGAAATACAAAAGGTCCAGCTGCACTACGGAGGTGAGGGCTGTGCTCCGGACCCGAGCACAGAGCTGCTCTGCAACTCTGTCCCCCGCAGCGGGCGGGCGAACTGCTGCTGGCAGGCAGGCGCCAGCGGCTGATGGGTATCAGGACTACACACTTCAGCCTCTTATTTTTATTACTATGTTTTTTTCATGTATTTTAATTTCTATTATTTAGCCCTCGCAGGGAGCAGACTGATTGGTAATAGGAGCAGCTTCCTGAAGACTTTTGCTTGAGTCGTGGAAAAAAACCCAAACGCCTTAAACAATATCAAACTGTGATCCTGCTGTGATTTTCAGTGCTTATTTAAGAGACGATTACCAAACCTGCATGCAAAGGGAACTGCACGTTCTTTGCCCCAGAAGGCCCAGGCTCAGGCACCCTTGGGACACATGGCCCTGTAGAGGGACCTTTGCTTCACTCACCATCAACCCAACACCGAGGAAGATTTGTGTCCCAAACTTTTCATAGGACAAAGGTAATGGCATTGTCTGAACCACAAATCAAAAGAAATGCTGGAAGCAGAGCTTCAGACTTTGGATTTTTGTTGTTGGGCCTAAATATGGCGTTTTTCTTACCTATCCCTTCTGATTCACCAGTCCTGCCTGGATGACAGACCCGGGTAGCTCCAAGTATTGAACATAGAATGGGACAACAGCAGGGTTTGGATATCTCTGTTAAAATCCCTATTTTCTTTCATGAATAACTGGAAATAACCTCACTATTGTCAACCTGATTCCCTTCTAACAAAGGTTTGCTTCTTCGTCCGAAAACAGTTTGCAGTGAAAAAATATATTCCTGAAGCTGAGGTTTTCAGAGACACTTCTGGCAATAAAGTATGCAAATCCCACCGAGTTTTGCCTACCCCATCAGGCTTGATCAAAAAGCACCGTCTCACACCGCCCACACCGTGGTTCGCACGGTAACACCCAACACGGTGCTTGTGAATCCGATGGCCAAATGCAAACACTTTTTAAAAGAAGTAGGCATCTCAAGGATGATCTATACCTGCATATTTGCGTGAAATTTTGAGACCAAGTAAAAAGACCTTTGTCAATAACTACATTGGGAGAACAGGGGCAGAATTTGTTGGTGTAGACTGGATCTAAGGAATAAATTCTTTCCAGTGAGGGTGGCGAGACACTGGCAGGGGTTGCCCAGAGAGGGGGTGGAGGCCCCATCCCTGGGAACATCCAAGGCCAGGTTGGATGGGGCTGTGAGCAACCTGATGTGGTTCAAGGTGTCGCTGCTCCTGCAGGGGGGTTGGGCTGGGTGACCCCTAGGGGTCCCTTCCAACCCCAAATGTTCTATCATTCTATGATTCTGTGAATTGATACATAATGTTGGAAATTGTGTGAATTCTTACCTGGGATTTTACCTGGGAACATCCAGCCGGGGAGGGAGACACGTATCAGCTTCAGACTGATCGTCAGGCTGGTTTTTCTTCCCATTAGGGCTGTCACAGGGAATACCAGACCTTGGCTCTATATTTGATTGAGATAGTTGTACAGGAAATCAACCTTTACAAATCCTCCTGCTCATAGATGAGGATGATGACCAGGATGACTATAACTGCTATTAGTGATCACGGTCCTCTTTTGCTACTTTTCCTCAAAGAACAGTAGAAAAATACAGCTCTTTTCCTGTATTTCTTATGAACTTGATGTACAACATGAGAGAGCAAGAGGATACCAAGAAATGTTGGGAAAAGACAGGTCATTAACAATATTAATAAATTGGGAATAGATGTTAAGTGTCCTCCAAAGCTTGTGCTGATGCACTACAAAGCTTCCTTTTGACTTCAGTGGTATTTTCTTCAGAGCTTTGTATCCCTGGGTGGATCCAGACACACTTCTGAGTACTCTGAATAATAAAAGCTAATAATAACCAGATTTAAAAGCTACGAAAAAGGGGAAAAGCAGTTCATTGTGTTCACTCCTCATCAGGTATTATTAGAATATGCCATTGATAAGGCAAGAAAAGATCTTCAACTCCAGAAGAGATGAAACAAATCTGGATGTGGAAAGGATAAGCATAATGCCAAATGCTCACGGTGTGCTGCGAGCTCATACAGCACCACAGTAACACCTGGGAATGGGCTCTGCTGTAGGACTGCAGAAAGCGGCAGCGGTGCCACCCCCAGTGGCTGAAGGAGACCTGGACTCACTCGTGCCTTAGCCTTGCTAAGACCTGAATTAGCATTTGCTTTCCAGGTTATTGAAGACAAATAATAGCAGCAGCAGGCATTGGAGCTTAGAAATAGGCTTTTCTGGAGCCTTTACCAGGCATCTCCGGTAAGAACTCTTCCACATGGCTGTAGCTGTGGTGATTTTTGTTTAGCAGAAGGGGAGGGGGCAGTTGGGCAGGGATGCTCTGAGGGGACTTGGCAGTCCCCAGCAGTCACTGTTCAACAGTGTCAAGCCAGCGACCATTGAACAGACACACCATAATGTACCCAGTCTCAAGAAAAAGGTGGTTATTACCTTCCATGAGACTGACAACCAGGACTATGCAAATCAGGGATTTACAGCCTGAAAGTGCTCACATCTCATTCCGAAATACAGATAAAAGCCTGACATTTCCTCAAACCCCATGATTTTATACAGATCCCAGGAACTTACCCTTCAGATAGCCGTGCTACATGCTGATGAGTCAATCTGTTGCATTGGATGTCTTTGGAGAAGGACAGAAATAATGCTCCCACTGTCCCATGAAGAGAGCTGGAGAGGAAATGTCAGCCAACGGCATATGTGGGGTATTGAGCGCGCAGGCACGGCAGCCGCGTGGGGACCAGACGGGCCCGGGCATCTGCTTGCAAAGATGAGGCCAGGCAGAAATGAATCCTGGCAGATGGCTAGATGGGGTGCTCCATCCTCTCCTTGAGTGACGGCCTTGCCAGCCACACTGAAGCACGGAGCAGAATGTCTGGGAGACTAAGAAATGAAGCAGCTCAGCACTAGGAACGCGTCGCTCCTGCCACGGGCAAAATGGGTCAATTATTTAGCATTCATGAAGGCTGAGCACAAATGTGTGTGCTACAGCGTTGTTTAGCTCACAGGAAATTGTTTTCCTGAGTGACACGTTGGAGGTCATGGTTTATCAATCATGTACAAGGTAGAGATGATACAGTTGGTTGTAGCAGCTTCCTCCTGTAAAACACATTCCGAGGGAAAATGATGGGGTTTGCCGTGTTCTGAGGGAAAAGTGATAGAGTAAGATCACTCTGCTCCTTCGAGTTGTGCTTTTAGCTCCTCACTGTCTCTCCAAGTTTATTTCACTCTTTCTGTGTCTGGATCCCCTGTACTGTCCTGGTTTTGGCTGGGATAGAGGTGTTCTGTTTTGTTTGGTTTTTTTCCCTTTAATAGCTGGCACAGTGCTGTGGTTTGGATTTAGTATGAGAATAATGTTGAAAACTCACTGATGTTTTAGTTGTTCCTAAGCAGTGCTTACACCAGTCAAGGACTATTCAGCTTCTCATAGTGCCCTGCCAGCAAGGAGCTGGGAGGGGGCACAGCCAGGAGAGCCGACCCCAACTGGCCCCAGGGCTATTCCAGACCATGGGGCCTCATGCCCAGGATAGAAACTGGGAGGAGCTGGCTGGGGGACAGCGTTCGCTGCTCAGGGACAGACTGGGCATCAGTCGGTGGGTGGTGAGCAATTGCATTGTGCAGCACTTGTTTCATATGTTATTATTATTATTACTACTACTACTGCTACTGCTACTACTGCTACTGTTATTATTATTATTACTATTATTAATATTAGTCCCCTTACTTTTCTGTCATATTAAATTGTCTATATCTCAACCCACAAATTTTACCTTTTTTCAATTCTCTCCCCCATCCCACTGGGGAAGGGGTGGCTGTGTGGTGCTTAGCTGCCTGCTGGATTAAACCACAACAGTACACAAAGCAGCATGTGGTAAATATTTTAAAATATTTATCCATGTTTTCTTCTGCACTCATTTTCAAAATCTCCCTCTTAGTGTCTTGCCTAGCAGTGATCTAAGTGACGAAGCAAACCTCTCATACCTAAAACTGTACACCAAGGCAACACTTTGGGAGCAATCAGTAACTGAGATGGTGAAAATATGAAGCTTAACAGGAAAAGTGTCCTCGTATAACTAATACTAACACGGAATAAAAAGAAATCAGAGAGATCCACATTCAGGAAGGGACCAATGTGCGAAGTCTGTGTGGTGATGGAAAACTGGGATGATTACAGAAATGGCAGAAAAATCTAAAGCTATGTTTGCATTCATATTGCCAAGACATAAGACTTTTTTTTCCTGGACCTTTGCTTTAAGAAGTTTTTGTTTGCTTTCCATATATTCCATATATTCAAAATATTCCATATTTCCATATATTCTTATGTGCAGAGAAAAGAATTAACACTGCCAAAAAGACGATGAACATATTCTAGTGTACTATGTGCATCCCATCAGGTTCTTATTTCTTGCAGCAATTTAAGGAGAACAACATGTCAATTTTCTGGCTTTCACAAACTCCTTTTCCAAATCTGACCATGCTTTGAACACGGTCAGCAAGGGATGTTTATATGCACAGGAGAGCTTATATCAAATTCTGCTCCGGGGTTCATCAGGAGGTTCAGGGAGTACAAGTCACACCACAGTTAGAAGGTTATCTCCAGACAGACCTAGGCACTTAAATGGTTTCCTCCATGTGAGGACTTCACCATCGTGGATGGATTCCTATCTCACATTAGTAGCAAAAGATACATCCCTCTGGTATTGACACCAGTCTACAATCAAAAAAAAGAAAAAAACCCCACAAACTGGAAATGTTCTACTTGTCCGACTTTGTGAATAACAGAGCCATTGGGTCTTCCTTGGTTTATTGCCTATCTGAACACAGTGTATTATTCAGTAAAGGCTGTAGTCTCATTTTAGACATTTGCCATGACGGGGAATCCAACAAAACTCTTATGAAATTGTTCCAGGATTAACTCCATCACTGCTTAAAAGTTGTGCCATACTTAGAAATCTGCCTTATTCATTTTCTAGCTATTGGAATAAACAGAACACTCTTCCACAGAAATTCAGCAAATACCCAACATGAAAGCATGGCATACATTCTTTGTTCCTCAATGTCCAAGAATTTATTAGGCTGTATTAAGTCATCAAATGTTTGGTTTTACCTTTTTAAACAGTCATTGCGATAGCTACTCATTAGCACCGTTCTCTTTGTAATTCAATGCTCCCCTAATTAATGTCATCTGCGATCTTAATTAGTGAGAATTTTTGGTTATTGTTTCAAGTATTAACACAGTTAGGATGCAATATTAGAGATATCAGTGAGATAATAACTTCCTGACAACTAGAAAGGCTCTAATTCACATAGTGACTACCATATCAACTACGCATCGTCCTCGTCATTGATCTGAAGGTCGGGTGGCACCAAATGCTTTCGGGAAGTCGCAGTACAAGCAGTGGTATGAATATAGCCAGCTCAGATATTTCTAACCTAACCATGATGGGCCAAAAAACCCTAACCACGATAAGCCTAGATCTGATTCTCAGCTTGTTCAACCTGGAGAAGAGAAGGCTGAGAGGGGATCTCATGTACACGTACAAATATCTCAAGGGTGGGTGTCACGAGGATGGAGCCAGACTCTTCTCAGTGGTGCCCAGTGACAGGAAAAGGGGCCATGGGCACAAACTGAAGTAGAAGAGGTTCCAGTTGAACGGGAGGAAGAACTTCTTGACTTTGAGGGTGACCAAGCCCTGGCACAGGCTGCCCGGGGGGGCTGTGGAGTCTCCTTCTCCGGAGATATTCAAAGCCTGCCTGGATGATGTCCTGTGCAACATGCTCTAGGTGAGCCTGCTTGAGCAGGGGGGTTGGGCTGGATGATCCCCCGAGGTCCCTTCCGACCCCAGCCATTCTGTGATTCTGTGAAATGACAGATTTTAGACACTGGTGGCACAACCCTCTCCCAGGAGATGTCTTGGCAACCCTATTACATCCTCTGCAACAAATGAAGGCAAGCATGATGCCCGTGCTCTCCAGAGTCCTTCTTCTGAGATGTTGTGTCCCCTCTGTGACAGCAAGCAGTTTCTGTTTGCACCACGGAGGAGTTGAGGGCATTTCCTAGTCTGCTTCGTAAGGAAAGCCCTACTCTACAATTCAGACACCTGAGACAGCTGCCAGGCACGGCCCCACCATGTGTCTAGACCTTTGCTAAGGTAAAGCAGACAAGGGGAATATCCTTCAACCCGTCAGGTTTTTTTTCTGCAGTTCTCCCCCTTGTGTTTTCAAACCGATGAACATAAAGACTGTTCTCGATCATACATGCATCCAGTGGCGTTGTCTTAGTAGGAGGTATCTTCTGCCTATAATAACAGTTGAAAGGCAGTCTTTTTATCCCTTGCCAGTCATTGTAGCATAGTTCATGTGGGTATGCAATATTCCCAGCATGGATACATTGACTGATTCTTTCTAAAAGCAAAAAAGGACAAGATTCCTAATTGAAATAGATCCATTGAGTCAAAGGAGGTGATGCGATCCACCATGTGGCAGAGTTTTCACCAGGGTGAAATGGTTAGAACTGGAGTGAAAAGGACCTGAAAAAGTCGGGTGTCTCTCATCTTAATTGTGGATTGCAGAGTCTATGGGGCAGGGACCAGCCTTGTCTGGATGTCTGCATTGTGCTAAACCCAGCTGGGTACTCGCCTCCAGGTCCTATTAATATACAAGGATGAAATAGTAATCGCTTTAACAAGATAGTGTGGGAAAGAAGCCTGTTTTCCTCTAAAAAACACAAGAGCCTCCTATCAGTGTTCAGGTTGGAAAGCCTGCTTATGGGGGGGAGGGAGGGGGGGCTAGGTTGGTTTTTTTTCTTAACAGCCTAGTTTAATCCTTATTAAAATTCTCTCCCAAAAGTTGGAGGTATTAATTTCATTTCCCCCCCTGCCAGATATGACATTTATCCCTTGGCAAGTCTGCAAACCTCAGGCGGTTCTAATGAGGGGTACATTTTACTTTCAAGCAATGAGAGAGGCATTATGTTGTGGTCCGTTTCAAGCCAGACTTGTTTTCCAGCTTTCTAAAGCAGAATTAATCAATAATTACAGCCATCATCAGCATGTGAGCCCCTGGAGTTTTATTTATACTCCAGTCACATTGCTCTGTGACCTAGAGCAATATACAGTAGTTTTGCCTGTTGGAAAATAAATCATATTACATTTTTGCATGCACATATAGTTAAGGCTTATCTTCTTTAGTCGTGAAGGAACAGAAATTTCTTCTGGAATTGCCTCTTTCATCTACATTTAGTAATCTTAATATTTGGGACACAAAATGATTTCCAAGCCATGTTTGCCAGTTGGGTTTAATCCTTTGAGTTTTTAATTTTGAAAACTATATGACTATGTTAATTTGCAGAAGTGAGATTAAAATAAAAACATCTTTGTGTTTGTACTCAAAGTGCAGAGATTTCCATGCCTGAGTATCTGAATGAATAAATATGTATTCATTTGAATTTCTGATCAGGAAATTTCCCACAATGGGGAAAGTCTCCCTTCTGATTAACTTTCTTAAGTAAGTTCAAGTGTATATTCGAGCTAGGAGGTTAAAAGTCTTAAATCTGCATTTCCAGACATTGGGGGGTGGGGGCCCTGGGCAAAGAAGGGGACCAAGTTCTTCCTGCCACAGAAAGCACCTTCATGCTGAAAGAGAACTGGAAGAGTAGCAAGAGGTGACAAAGTCAAAAGTGAGTGACAGGTTTAAATGCTGTATCTCTTTCAACTACAGAGAGAATTAATATGCAATGAAGGTCGTTAGCGGTGGATGCCTATCTCGTTCTGTTGCCAGAGATGAAGCTTGGTACTACCTACACTGAAACACGTTGTAGGAGCCTTCGTGGGCTTCTCGTGGTCATTGCCAAGGATAAGGTTATCTGGATTGATAAATCAGTGACAACAACACAGAAAGAGTGAGATGGCATCAGACTCAGGCTCCGGTGCCTGCAAAATATTAAATACTTAAGCCTACTACAGGGGCTAGCCCTACTCCAGCACGGACAGAAGCATTACCAGGACAGGGACTCAAAACTGCTGCTGTAAGGATTAACGGTGGCTTTCTCTGTCACAGCTGCCCTTAAGACCTGCAGAGAGCATATCACAAATCCTGATTTAGGATCCTGCCAGCTACTCTGATTTGGTGCAAATGAGTGGCACACACCTCACTCAAAAGAGAGAAGCACCAATATGTTTTATTGAGGTAGAATAATAATTTGACAGGGTTCAATAAATTCAGTGGAATTTAACAAAGTCTAACGGTGCTTTACCAAGGTTCAATAAGTTTGATGGCAAGGTTCATTTTATTAATTACTGTATAAGAGAAACATACAAAGGAAAAATGAGTTAGAATTGAATTAGAATGATTCAGACAGAGACTGGGAGATGCAAAGCGTAAAGAAGACTCCCCCTGTTGAGTTACAAGGTTCAGAATGGACCCCCTTGCTTTCTAAACTCTTGATGAAGTTCAGGTGTGGGTAGGTCCAATCTTAGTCTCAGACTTGGACAACAGTTTGTGTCCAATGGAGTTAGATATCCATCCAAATATCATAGTAATTAGTATTTAATAGCTACATGGTTTAGTAATGTTTCATTAGAATTAATTCAGCATGCTATCAGTTACTTACCAAAGATCTGTTGTTGATAAAAGGTCTCTCTGCCTCGAGGCGCAACCTTGAGAGGTGTCCCAGCTCAAGGGGAGATTACTGCCATGCAGCCATGCTGCCTAGCAGGGACACCTCCAAGAAGGGTCACTTAGGCTGTCACATTTATGGGGTAAAGTGGTTGGCTCATAGTTAAATTATATGCAATGGGAACGATAGGCATGAGACTCCTTGTACCCACAACTTTCTTCCTTGATAAATGAGTCCTGGAAAAGCCACCTGCTCTTCATGGGTTAATCGCATGATGGGTGTTCCAAGCTCATGTGCCTCAATGCTCACTGTGTCACTCTGCTCCTTTGTGGGCTTTCAGAGAACAGATTGAAACACGAGGCGTTCATGGCCCGGCTACGGCTCAGACCTTTACATCTTGTGGATCCTGCACCAAATGACTGCCAGTCCGGTCAGGAGGTGGAGCGCATCCGTCACAGAGCAGAGCACTGCTTATGTTTGCTTTTTTTGTAACACCAATATCGCAGTGGAGAAGAGGGAAATTGTCAGGGAGCTGTTTCCTGAATGCTGGAGATATCAGAAGAAAAATACTAATGTTTGAAAGCAGCCACTCCAGGTGGCTTCTTGATAGCTCAGCCAAGCATGTTGAAGTCTCTTACCTTTTAAAAAAACCCATCATGTGCTCCTTTTCTGTTTGATGACTTGTGCATTCTCCATAGATTTGACCTTCCGCGGAGGGAGTGCTTTTCTGTAATATGAATGAAATCAGGTGGTGCAGCAAGGACTGTGATCTCTCTGCTATATTGGTAGAATTTCACGATCCTGTATCATGACCTCCTTGTACAGGCTGCTGCTTCCATCTCACCGATGACACTCTCACCATGAAGCCAGGCCTAACTGTAGCCTCTGATGCTGAGGTTTTTTCACACAATGTGTAAAGTCTTTGAAACAGCAGCTGCGTGGGAGCTGTGATAGATGCATCCACATAATTCCCCAGGTGACTCATTGGGGTCTGCGGCAGCAGCCTGTGGCACCTACTGGTTCCTAGTGGGAAGGACTGTGGTTTCCAGGGTAGAGATGGCTCCTGCAGGAGGATCTGAAAGAGACAGGGAGTTTTTTGCCATGCATACATGACATTGAGGAACACACACAGGCATCCGAACCCAAATGAGATCAAACATGGAAAGATGCAAACAAGTGAGTCTGCAGAGATATGTCCCAGCAGAGGTATGTCCCAGAAGAGATAGCTGGTGAGAAGAAATCGCTTGCAGAACACTCTGTTTCCCTTTAAAAAGTCTCAGGTTGACAGTGGTTAGCAAACTTTCTGCAACGTCACAGCAAGATACACAACATCCTGGTGGCTTAAACAGGCTGTGAATAAAACCAGGCTGCAGATTACAAAGAGGTCTGTAACAGCGGGAGCAGTGAGGCTCCTGAAGAGCTTCACGGTGACGCGACCAGCGAGAGCAAAATTGAAGCACCTTTGAAATGCAATATGACCAATTTATGTTCTCAATGACTTCAAGGGATTTTATGTGGTCCTTGAAGGGGTCCTTGCACCCATTCTGCTCTTCCCCGTCCTCTGCACTGGGCTCATGAGCCTGCACCCACGTGAGCCACCACAGGGAGCAACCGGTCTGCTGGGGACCCACAGTGAGTGCCCAGCAGGAGAGGATCAAGGAGCTAAAGGTCTTCTGTGGTTTTCAGGAGCACCAGCGACAGAATATGCCCCAGCCAGATGAAAATGAAGACTGCAGGTGCCCAGGACAAAGTGTATCTGTTCCACTCTCCCATCACCCACCAGCACCGTTGAAATGATGTCCCCCTCCCTGCTATGGCTAACAGAGAGGTGAGCAGCCTTGCTTGCCTCCCCTTCTGCTCTTGCTGGAGAGGGAAGCCCACAGCATGACCTCCTCAGCGCTAGTGACTGCTCAGGTGGAGGAGCATGGGCTTTGAAGGCGGGCACTGCAGCAGTGGGGGATTCTTTGCTGGATGGAAACGTAATACAGTTCTGTAGGACTGTGATCAGAGCTGATCAAGCCCTGCGACATGCAGCAGAGAAAAGTCTCCAAGAAAAATGTTTCACCCAAGAAAAATGTTCACTCCCCTCACACTGGCAACCCTTTGCTAGCACAGCTTACCCTTCCTTGGTCGAATTGGCGCATTGAATTTAATACCTCATCATGACCCTCTTCTAGCAAAAGGAAGTAGAATTCCTAGACTATAACTAATTTGGCTTCCATAAGTTAGGTGCCAAACAGACAGGCAGTATTCAGGGGGGAAAAAAAATCAACTAGTCATAAAAAATTAGGAAGGAAGATATATTTTGTTAGGTCATATGATGAAAAGATATCTGCACACCCACAAAGGAGCAGGGGAAGACAACAGTGAGGGGGACCCCAGATAGCCCTTTGCCCAGCCAGCTGTCCTTGGGTCCATGCCAGGAGCAGTCAGCCCATCAGCCCCATCTCTACAAGCCGAGAAGACCACCGGAGCACACGGGCAGGTGAGTGGAACCCAAATTTAGGATGAGGGCAGAAGATGAGCCACTTGATCTAGTACCTCCCTGGGCTGACCCAGGGGACCCTCAGCCCCATGGGCCAGGGGTGACATCCATGAGGATGAGCCAATGCTGGAGCATCTTTGGGACTGAGGGGTCATTGCTCAGGAGCATGGGACATGTTAAGGGACGCAGGGGAAGTGCATTTTGAGATTGCACAGGACTGGTTATGGGATGTTCAAGGGAGGAACCAAGGATAGGGGAAGGGATGGATTTGGGTGATTTGGGGAGGAACAAGCATGGGAAAAAAAGAAGCATACGGGCCACTTGCATGTAAATGCTGGTCTGTATGCTGGTCTGGCCATGCCCTGCGGCTGGGCAGGGCAGTCTGTCCTGCCTTCTTATCACAACCCGTTAAACCCCTAACCCTTGTCCTGGGTGAAGGACCCTCCAGTCTGTGTGCGTGTGAGCGCATGGGTGTCTGAGTGCGGCAGCTGGAGAGGGCCCATGTGTCCCGGTGCAGCACTTCCTTTAATCAAATAATTTGATTCAGATGTGTTTACATCCAGGATATATGGTTCACATACAACACTTAAGTGGAAAGCCCTGCTGCAGCGTGCTTGTCTCTGAGATGAGCAGCTACACATCGTGGAAGGCTCCCTTTGAGGCCACGAGCATGGTGCATTAATGCAATCACAGCCCCCACAAGGACAACAGGAAACCCACCGCTTTTAAAAATGTAAACCTTTATTGTTGTTATTGCTATTTACTAATTTAGATGTGTACGTCTCTCCCAAATAACCCTGAAAAAGCAACAAGCAAACCAAACCCAAAATGCCAAGTCAGAAACTCAGGGGTTTTAACCAAGAAAAGTATTTTTCTGTGCTGGAAAATATGTTGCTTCATAACTAATCCCCTTGAAAATAAAATATGCTGCTATGGTGTTTGAATAAAATAGATGAAATCTGGCCCTAAACCAGGTGGTATGCACCTGGGTAGTTAAGATGCTACCCTAGTCTAAAACCAAGCAAATTTGATAGACCCTCCTCGTTACAGGTCTTAAATCAATGTGTCACTATCCGAAGCTTTGGAGCTCCCCACCAACTATCTTCAGGTGACCCCTCGGTCTGTGATAACCCTGCTGCAAAGTAGTTTTTAACTTTTTTATAGAGGTGGAGTTTACAGGCCTGGGGATCATAATTTTCCTTTGTTTTTAAGAAGGAGCCTTTAAGGAGGGCAAGTAAATGTTCCCATTTGACAATATGAATAGCGGGATTTGCTATAATTCTCACCTAATCTGGAGTATGCACAATCATTAATGCTATCACCAAATGCCTTGATTTAATATAACTTATGAAAAGAAGCTTAGTTATTGATATGATTTTCTTTTTTCAGTAGATGAAAGCCTTCTGTGCTTCAGGAATATTGCTACATAAAAGTTAATGTGGAATAGATGATTCAATATCCTACAGCAAGTATAGGAGCAAACAATGCCTAAATATTTAAAAAGCAAGAAGATAAGAATACCAAAGCATGCTAATATGGTATGCACATACCCCACATCTCTGATCCGTATGCTTTAAGCCTATAAAAATAGCTATGAATTATTTTATTTACCAATTTAAGAGAGAGCTTCATAAAACCTGATTTAACCACTAAATGCTGAATGAAAATCTTTGTAGACGTTATATTTAGAAACTCATATTTATATTCAAGCAAACACCAAAATTCCTCTTCTTTAAACTCTCCCAAAAAATTAAAGTCTGTGCGGCATGTTTTGAAGTGCCTGGAGAGTAATTGGGGTAGTCGATACAGAGTCTTTCCCGCAGGGTCTCTGCTGCCCCTGGCAGCCCTAGAGCTCCTACACCTGATACCCTTGGTATCACCCCATTTCATAGAATCACAGAATCATTTATGTTGGAAAAGACCTTTAAGACCATCAAGTCCAACCATTAACCTAACCCTGCCATCCCACCACTAAACCCTGTCCCTAAGCAGTGTCTTCCAAGTCACTGTAATTTATCACGATGGTCGGATGGACCATGAGTAAAAGGGACATTTCTTATGCTGTGCTGATCCTACTCGTACTCCAGCTAAGAAGGAAAACCAAGTTTTTACTCAAAAACCAAGCTTGTGCTACGGCACTGAACTGAGACACAGAGAGCCAAGCAAGTGCAATAGGTTTTCCACCTGCATGACACCTGGAATGTCACTTACTTACTTTCTCTCTGCCTTCACCACTCATCAGCAAATGGAGGTGACGTTACCTCCTACGTCTCTTCTGTGGGTCTGATTTGTCTATCAGCACAGCACTGGTGGGTCATTCATACAGTACATAGCACTGTTGGGAATAGCTCTGCGTTTAACCCCGTACCTGCCAATGAACTAAAAAAAAAAATACATCATAGAATCACAGAATGTTTTGGGTTGGAAGGGACCCCTAGAGGTCACCCAGCCCAACCCCCCTGCAGGAGCAGGGACACCTTGAACCACATCAGGTTGCTCACAGCCCCATCCAACCTGGCCTGGAATGGTCCCAGGGATGGGGCCTCCACCCCCTCTCTGGGCTACCCCTGCCAGGGTTTCACCACCCTCACTTATATAAAGAATTTCTTCCTTATATCCAGTCTAAATCTACCGTGTAACTGTAGATCGGTAACAAAATCCTGCTTGGTCCATATGGCAAGGCTGTCACCCATTAAGAAGACCATACCCAAAACAAGACCTGGGAGACAAAAGTTCTGCCAGCTTCTGAAGCTGCAGCTTTTCCTGCTGTAGTAATGGTGGGGTTGCTGGGTTTGATGGGAGCACATAGGCTGCATAGCAGATCGTGCACTGGCAGGGAGTGGTGGGGCATAGGCACCCACGTGCCCGAGCACCATCTCCTCTCTGTGGAGAGGAGCTAATTCAGTACGGGAGGGGAAGTCTCCGGATTGCTTGGCTGACTCTTGGTAACATGCAGGGCCCTTTGAAGCAATGCATTTTGTTAAATATCTGCTTACTCGCACAGCCAGGAGGGGTAGGAGTGCCTTTGTAGTTATAACAAATCAAAGAGCTGTAACAAATCAAAGGCTGCTCACCTCTGTGAAAGCAAAATTACGGAACGACAAGCTGGGTGTCTACCTCCACCCTGGCCCCCAAAGAACCATGGGGTGGTTTCTGTTGTGGCTGCTTGCAAGGCTGGGAGTGGAGGCGGTGGCTGTGCAGTGCAACACCCCTTGGACAGGACTGGCAGCTTATGCCTGGAGGAGAACACAGTCCACGGAAGGCCCCATGCCCTCTCACAGTATTGCAAGAAGCCCAGGAGGACACTCTCAGAAGGCTCAAAACTTGGTCATCTCGATCATATCGGCAGTCAGGAGCAAAT
>NW_009258668.1:727613-727942 GCF_000687185.1 Egretta garzetta
CCCAGCAAAATCTTAGCTCTGCTTTAAGCAGGTGATGCTTTTAAGGATACGTGTTTCATCCTAGTCAATGTGAAAGCTGCATATTTCATGAAGTATATCGGCAAAAGCTTCTAAAGGAAAAAAATGTTAAATGAGGTTTCTGAGAAGCGCAATTTTTACATTTTTCCTTCCAAGACACTCGCTTAGTGACCAGAATACCTTTGGAGACTCCCGTATGTCTACAGTTCCCATCTACCACGCTGGTTCCTTGGATCTTTCAGGGACAGCAAGTCCTCCTTTGGAAAGTGAGCCCAAACCACTTAAAAACCAGATGCTTGTCAACAATACTA
>NW_009258668.1:728728-732881 GCF_000687185.1 Egretta garzetta
TTGGTTTGATGGGAGCACATAGGCTGCATAGCAGATCGTGCACTGGCAGGGAGTGGTGGGGCATAGGCACCCACGTGCCCGAGCACCATCTCCTCTCTGTGGAGAGGAGCTAATTCAGTAAGGGAGGGGAAGTCTCCGGATTGCTTGGCTGACTCTTGGTAACATGCAGGGCCCTTTGAAGCAATGCATTTTGTTAAATATCTGCTTACTCGCACAGCCAGGAGGGGTAGGAGTGCCTTTGTAGTTATAACAAATCAAAGAGCTGTAACAAATCAAAGGCTGCTCACCTCTGTGAAAGCAAAATTACGGAACGACAAGCTGGGTGTCTACCTCCACCCTGGCCCCCAAAGAACCATGGGGTGGTTTCTGTTGTGGCTGCTTGCAAGGCTGGGAGTGGAGGCGGTGGCTGTGCAGTGCAACACCCCTTGGACAGGACTGGCAGCTTATGCCTGGAGGAGAACACAGTCCACGGAAGGCCCCATGCCCTCTCACAGTATTGCAAGAAGCCCAGGAGGACACTCTCAGAAGGCTCAAAACTTGGTCATCTCGATCATATCGGCAGTCAGGAGCAAATCTGCTGCTGAAACTTATCCCAGCAAAATCTTAGCTCTGCTTTAAGCAGGTGATGCTTTTAAGGATACGTGTTTCATCCTAGTCAATGTGAAAGCTGCATATTTCATGAAGTATATCGGCAAAAGCTTCTAAAGGAAAAAAATGTTAAATGAGGTTTCTGAGAAGCGCAATTTTTACATTTTTCCTTCCAAGACACTCGCTTAGTGACCAGAATACCTTTGGAGACTCCCGTATGTCTACAGTTCCCATCTACCACGCTGGTTCCTTGGATCTTTCAGGGACAGCAAGTCCTCCTTTGGAAAGTGAGCCCAAACCACTTAAAAACCAGATGCTTGTCAACAATACTAAGGATTTTTACTCTGTTTCTCTGAGCTGTAAGTTGATGACAACATTTGGCAACTGAACCATATAGGACACATATCACCTAAGAAATTTTCTTAAGAATGAAGTCACAAAGATGTGAATAAGGGCCATTTAGAAGAAAATACTGCTGCTGTTAGTATGGGCTGATGGAATAAGAAAAGACCAATCAAGAAAATATTCTCAGTCTAATTGCTTTAGGTGGGTGGGGTTTTTTAAAATGTAGTGGGATTTTTTTTTCTTTTCTCACTTCCTTTTGATGTTGGATTATTTTCTTCTGAAAGAAGAGCTGAGCCCCTGCTCCCTCGCCCTCTGGTTAAACCATCCATGCCTCTGTTTTTGCAGTGCTGTAAATGGGAGATTGGGTTCACCGATGCCTCACACAGATCCCAAATGCAGAACCTGGTGCTGGCTCAGTTGAACATGGTTTTATTAAGGGGTGATCAGCAAGAGAGCAAACCCCATGAGATTACCTAAGAGGCTTCAAGTACTGAGTCATTAAAAAAGTCTTGGTTTCATTAAAAAGAGCTGTGAAATGCTCCTGTCTTTTTATTGTTGCTATTTTTAGTTGGCAGATGATCTGGTTAAGCTCCAGAAGCCTATACATCTTGGAAATATTTAACAAGAAGTAATCAAGTCTGGAGTAGCAAACTTTATTTCCAGCAGCCCGTTCTGGTGCCAGTGGAGGTTTCAGCCCTCAGCTACGAATCCTCAAAATAACGGTGTGATGACTCACCACATGGATGCAGGACAACGAACCATGAAAACAATCATTAAGGAACTCAACCCTAGTAGTTGCATGGGTGGTGGCCAGTGGTTGTTGAGTTCAGAGGAAATTTTCAAGTAGATTTAAAAAAAAAAACAGCTGGAAAGAAGAAAGGAGTGAGCATTTCTCTGTTCCCAAGAAGGCTCAAAGAAGAATAGTTTTCAGTTGCTGAAAAGAAGATTTGGGTAAGGATTGGGAAAAACTTTCTAGTGTCAAGGGTAATAGAGTGGTGGAAGAGATGGATGGAGGTCATCGCGTCTCTGTGCTGGAGGTCTTGGAGCACAGGTTAGACGCATCTGTCAGAAAAGGGTTATCTGTGATCCTTTCTTGAATTAAAGGGGCAGATTACATGGCTTCTATTTGGGTTTGTGATATGGGATAAAATCACAAGATCGTGATCTGGGTTCTGCTTTGCTGATTCATCTGGAGATGTTTCTTAAAGCTTGAGCCTTTAAGTGTGATTTGGGATTTTGGAGACTTGAAAGCACAATGTCTGTCTGAGACGAAAACCAAGTAGTCTCCTTTTAATGAAAACAGAGAAAGATTTCATTATTTGATTTTCTTACACCAAAACTCACCACATACTGTCTCCAGAACAAGCCAAAAAACCTGGAGACCTTAAAAGCACATTTTCAAAACACCTCTCAGTGCATGTAACTATTCCACCGGAGCCTTCGTATGCACTGATACCAACCATGTGGTTCGAGCCCTTGGGGTATGTATTCCAATTGCTTTTTGCTTTGACAATACACTGATAAAACTCCCTGATTGCTGCTTACAAGTCTTCTCCTATGAACAGAAGTGTTGTCACCGGGCTCCCTTCATTGTGCTCAGCTGTGGAAACACAGAACTGTATTTCAGATCCCAGCGACTCTGCGTGTTGCGTGCTCGTGTTTGAACGCTATCACTCTGCTCGTCTGGTTAGGGTGTCACCGGAGATCAGAACTCATCTTCATAGAGCGCTCATTCTTGTATCCTTTTTTTTTTTTCCCCCGAAACCCTTGCCCTTTTTATGGCTCAAAGGCTACATTGCCTTACAGTATTTGATGCCAGCTGGAGCAGGTATTCATTCCCAAACACCTGACAACTGTGCTCTACTGTCAGAATATATTACTCAGGAGCTGAAATAGCTGGTGCAATGTGGATTTAAGCAGAGGGATCCCAGGCAGTTGAAGCAGGACTCTTACCCACCACCGCACACTTCCATGGCAGTCACACTCAGCTCTCCTCTCGCTCACAGGAGTGAGAGAGCTGCCCTGGGAGCAAGTCATCATGCTTTTGGGTGAAGGGACTCCACCAAAAATGTCCATTTCTCTCCATAGATTGTGAAGGGAGCCTTGATAATTAGCTCAGGATGCCAACATCCACATTTCTTGTAAGTGATTCCCACCCTAAGCATCTATCTTACTAATATGAGTAGTTAAATAACACCAACTGGCACCACCCCAGTGCATCAGCGGTATAAAGTAGCTGATGATGGGCAGGTGGTGGAAGGGGATGGAGCCAGTGGGTTGCTTTTAATCCTAGTGATGGATTTTCTTTGGTTGATGTGTCCAAGTCATTTTGGGCAGCTTTAGTCTTAGTGTAAATCAGTGTCACTTCTTTGCAGTTAGTGGATCTGCTCTGATTTATGCCGATGGAGGAACTGGTCCTGTATGTGTAAAGAAACAGAACATGAAACCTCATCCATAAAATCTTCTGGAAGGTTTTAAGTATTTGTTCTCCTGGCCAAACCGATGACACTGGCTATCTCTGCTGCTGACCAGTACTGTTCAGCTGCGGTGTCCTGGTTTCAGCTGGGACAGAGTTAATTTTCCACTAAGCAGGGGGCCCAGCACTGGGGTTTGGGTTTCGGATGAGCAGAATGTTGGTCACTCCCTGATGGCTCCGTTGGTGCTGAGCAGGGCTTACACCAGTGTCCTGGTTTCGGCTGGGATAGAGTTAATTTTCTTCACAGTAGCTAGCACAGTGCTGTGGTTTGGATTTAGCACCAGAAGAATGTTGATAACACACGGATGTTTTTAGTTGTTGCCAAGTAGTGCTCAGACTACTCAAGGACTTTTTGAGCTTCTCCTGCTCGGCCAGGGGCATAACAAGCTGGGAGTACAGCACAGCTAGGACAGCTAACCCAAACTGACCAAAGGGCTATTCCATACCATAGAACGTCATGCTCGGGGGGGTTAGTTGGTCAGTCGGTCGCGGGGAGACCGCTCGCTGCTCGGGGACTGATCACGGCTTGGGGAGTGATCACAACTCAGGACAGGCTGGGCATCGGTCGGCGGGTGGTGAGCAATTGCATTGTGCATCATTCATTTTGTATATTCTGTATATTCTGTTATCATTCTCATTATTACTATTATTATTATTTTCTCTTATTAAACTGTCTTTATCTCAGCCCTCGGCTCTAACCTTTTATTTTCTTTCCGATTCTCTCCCCCATCCCACTGAGGGAGG
>NW_009258668.1:734077-752048 GCF_000687185.1 Egretta garzetta
ATCCCGCGGAGGGGGGGGGAGTGAGCGAGCGGCTGCGTGGTGCTGAGTTGCCAGCCGGGTTAAACCACGACAACCAGGCAAGGACTTTTCAGCTTCCCTTGCTCTGCCAGGGGCACGATGAGCTGGGAGGGGGCACGGCCAGGACAGCCGACCCCAACTGGCCCTAGGGCTATTCCAGACCATAGGATGTCATGCTCAGCACATAAAACTGGTGGAAGAAGGAGGCAGGGGGGGACATTGGGAGCAATGGCATTTGTCTTCCCAAGTCACCGTTATATGTGATGGAGCCCGGCTGTCCTGGGGATGGCTGAGCACCCACCTGCCATGGGAAGCAGGGAATGGATTCCCTGCTTTGTTTTGCTTGTGCACAGCTTTTGCTTTCCCTATTCAACTGCCTTCATCTCAGCCCATGAGTTTCCTTACTTTTACCCTTCGGATTCTCTCCCCCGTCCCATTGTGGGGGCAGTGAGCGAGCGGCTGCATGGGGCTGAGTTGCTGGCCGGGGTTAAACCACGACACACAGCAATGCTCAAAGACCAGAGGGACTCTGCAGGGTGAGCGGGGAGGTTGTCCAGCAGTACTGGGCTTTGAATCCCACCCTGGGGCCAGCCTGGATGTTCCAAGCCCCGGAGGATGCCTCTACTGTGAGGCCACTGATTTTTTTTAATTATGGTTCTGCAGTGGAGCTTCCCAGGTAGGTGGGCTTTTTCATTTTGTATTTTTGTCTGTTTTAATGTATAGAGAAGTGTATGTACAGCCCCTCACCTGTAAGGGCTGTCAGGTACACACAGGCTGACGCCAAAGCACCCAGATAAGCAAGTGTTGTCAAGCTGACTCCAAAAAAGCCAAATGGACCGTGATGGGACTGGGGACACAGCTAAAACAAAGCATTAATTCAAAGGCCTAATTCAAAGTGTCTGGTAAAGTATCTTACTAAATTTTGGCCTCGATACTAATTTGTATATACATTATGAATGCACGGGTGTGTGTATGCACATTCGCATACTTGTGCATTTTATTTATTAATCACATTATAATCAAGTCACACGGATGGCAATATTCACTGGATGGAAACGGTTTATTTTATTTGCAATATAATAAAGAATTACTAATATTACAATCACTTGTATTTGAGAAGCAATACACATCAGATGTTATCTGTACGTTATTGATTTAAGTAGGCTAGGCAGAGCTTAAATTAGACTCCAGCTACACACAAAGGCTATTTCAATTAGAGAAATCTCTTGTGATCTAATATTCTTAACTTTAAAGTCATACTGCATAAATATATTTTTTTACATATTTAATAACACTTTTTCATAATCAAGAAAGCAATGCATATATCTAAAATATGTGTATTTAAAGAGCTGCTGACATGACATGGGAGACTTTGAAGAATATCTTATTTGGGAATTAATTCAGCTTGAGGAATAATTCAGAAATAATGTTTAAGTGCGGGGAGCTGCATACATTACAACTTCCCACACAGATCTGAAACAAAAGCCCTGGTTTGCTCCACTGCTTATTTTAAACCTAAGAGTGTATTTCTGTGCAGTGAATTCACACTCATCCTATTACAAAACAGTCCTGAGCACCTTACCAAATCAACAACTAAGGTGAAATTTAAAAGAAAAGACCAGGTCCAGGCAATGTAATGGAGGATAAACATTAATTGTTGGGAGATTTTTATTTTACTCCCACATAGAGAGCCCTTTGGGAGAACCAGCGAGGAAGTCACCGTGTAATTTAGCACCACGAAAACATAGTGTTGGGAATCAGCCAGGCAGGTGGAAGAGGCCATAAAATTTAAAGGTATCAATTTGTCACATTTCAATGTTTTTTGAAGGTTTGTTGTTATTGCTATTCTTATTACTATTTTTATTGCTATTTTTATTTTAGCACTACTGTTAACACTATTGTTATTATTTATACAATAAAGCAACAACAGCAATTATAATAATAATAATAATAATAATAATAATATAATAATAATAATAATAATAATATGTGTGGCCTCATTGAATACACTAGTAACAGTAGGAAAAACAAGGTCGCATTGAGTGCAGGACGGGGTACGAATGGACTAAAACCCTGCAGGACTGGATGTGTACACAGCTCCAGTCCAGCTTGCATGCAAACACCAAACTCTTTCAGATGATAATGTTGATGAACCTGGAGATGTGGAGCTAAACACGGAGGCCTGGAGAGGCGTTTGGGGTCAAGGGTGTTCAGCTTGGTGTGGTTGTATGATGCTTACACAGTAATCAGCTGGGCTGGGCTGGGACACGAGCAGCCTGGCCACAGCTTTGCTAAACCACGGCAGCGCTTGAGACTGGCCAAGGATGGGGGGAGCAACAGGGCCATGATGCTGACCACCCCAGTCAGCCCAACACCCCGGAGCATGCAGATCCCTGGAAATACAGAGCAGTTTTTATAAGGAGGAAACTTTTGTGCCTATTCTGCACAGCTGTTTTTTCCTTCCAGGAAATTTCCTTCCTGTTTCCAAATATTTACCGCTTCATGCCTTTTTTTTTACCCAAGACTGTAGGAGTAGGCATTGAGTGGGCAATAGCTTCATCTTGATTGTCATTGGAAGTGTCAGATTTTTATCCCATTTGCAAGGTTTTAAGAGCAAAGATGTTTAAAATTATAGTGGGCTCATTCAACAAGAGAAAAAGACATTTTTTTTTCTTTGGAAGCTCATGCTAGACATATTTAAATGAGATCTAATGGACACAGGTTTTATTATGTGAACAGTTACTTTTTAGAAGAAATGTACTCGGCTGTAATGGTCAGTAGCTGTGAATCAGGAAAGAATTTCTAATATAAACATATTGTTGGCTGACCTCAAAAATATTAGAGTTCATCAAGAAACTGCCAAAGGGATGCGGATCGCCTGTCATGCAGGAAACGGGGCTGTGTGACGGGGAGGGCTCCGTAGCTGTAACATCTATGAAATCAGAAAAAACCCCATGCTGGAAGCTGGCATTCATCTCCTGAATTAATAACATGGTATCATTTATCAAGAACAATACATCACGGTGTAATGGCATGTTGTTTGTCTTTGGCTTAAACAAGCCATTAAGGTAAATCTAAAGAGAAACAGCGGCTACTTAATTAGGATAAGAGTCTCCCATTGTACACAGATTAAGCAAACAACCTGGTTTGTTGGCGTGGGCAATGAATAACCGACTGCTGACCCTCATGGCTCAGGTGAAGCCTTTTCTCCCAGCGAAATGAGATTTGTAATCCCTCCGCAGTCCTGATTTGTCAAGTCCTCTAGTCAAACGCATCATTAATTTAAGAATAATTTAAATGAGAATGTTGGCGTAATTAATTCCTGATGTATTCATAATCTGAGCAAAAGCGAGCAGTAATGCCTGAGTCTGTGTCAGTTATGCTGTTCAACTGGGTTATGGAATGAGCCAAAACCACTGGGATCAACAGGAGTATTTGCTCAGATGTTCTCAAGCCACCTGTACGTCTTCATTTTAGTGGCAAGGTGGGCAGAGCATCCTTTGGGAAGGAGAAAGCAGTTAGTGCTCCACGTAGTCTGTCCCACTGAGCAGATCAATAGTGCAGCGACTCACAAATCTGGGAGGGAATGGGGTCACCTTTGCAAAAAAACATTTTAAACTCAATATTTCCATCCATCCCGAGGTACACAGAACACCAAGCTCATTCAACAAGAGAAAAATACATTTTTTTTTCTTTGGAAGCTGATACTAGGCATATTTAAATGAGATCTGATGGACACAAAACAGAACAAGAACCTACTCAGAGGAGATAGATAATTCATATATTTTCATTGTTTATAAAATTGGGCAGAAAATCAATTTTAATGAACATTTTCAAAGCATTTCTAGTGCACTCAGGAGGTAAGAGTTAGTAACAGGAGTCAGCAGAAGTTTGTGTCAGAAGTTGGAATTTCTATGGAGAACAGTGGCCCTACAAAGCGTATGCACATGGAAATGTGCATGCAAGCTCAATTATAAATGGTCCTGCCTCTTCCTTAGCACCTACACTTCCTCTCACGTCGGTGAAGTTACAGACCAAAATGCATCATACCCCCTGTTCTATCATCTCTGTCTTCATAGAATCCCAGAATGTTTTGGGTGGGAAGGGACCCCCAGAGGTCACCCAGCCCAACCCCCCTGCAGGAGCAGGGACACCTTGAACCACATCAGGTTGCTCACAGCCCCGTCCAACCTGGCCTGGAATGTTCCCAGGGATGGGGCCTCCACCCCCTCTCGGGGCAACCCCTGCCAGGGTTTCACCACCCTCACTGGAAAGAATTTCTGCCTTAGATCCAGCCTAAACCTAGCCTGACCTATAATTTCACAACGTAAAACCATAAACCACAATTCTTGAAGCAGATATATAAATGTCATAACTCTTCTGAACATTCCATGTATGATGCATTCCATTCCCTCATTTTCAGCATCGTACACAGTCGTTTGCTATTGCTTCTCATTTCAGTGTGCTGCTTTTATTACGGGTCATCCTATACAGGCATTCTGCTGTGGGGGAAACAAAAGGCTACTCAGAGGAGATAGATAATTCATATATTTTCATTGTTTATAAAATTGGACAGAAAAATCAATTTTAATGAACATTTTCAAAGCCTTGCTAGTGCACTCGGGAGGGAAGAAAGAGTTAGTAACAGGAGTCGGCAGATGTGAAATGACAGAGACACACATTTTCTCTAAATAATTATACAGATGCTAGATAAACCATCATCTATCTTACTTTAACAAATATTTTGCAATGGGTTTCTATATACTGGATACTCCAATGGGGTGGTTTATCACTAGGAAAAAAAAAAAAGCATATGAGATTGAACAGCTTGCACAGTAAAATTCCTTATGCACCATGGATGGAAAAAGCAATTTGAACTAGACAACTATAAAATGAGGGTTGTGAGACAGTGTTTTGAGAAGCAGCCATCTTTAGTTTTGTTTTAGTCTGGAACTTCCTAAAACATCTTGTTGCTGCCTTTTCTCTTCGTCAGGATTGAAGCGTTGTGAGAACTGCCGTGCTGGGGAGCTCATTAAGCAATAGTTTCAAAGTGGGATTTAACTTGGATCCATCTGTGTGCACCGCCTTTCCTTTTTTTTTTACTAAATGATGCCATTTTGAGTTTTACATATGTCTGAAAATACTTTGAATGCAGTTTGTTTTTTCTAACGTTTTGGATTTCTACCAAAGGCAGCAGTCTCAGAGGATGAGATCCCCTAATAATAAGAGAGATAATGAAAGTAGAACAAAAGGCTTCTTATCACCCTAATCAGAATAGCTTTTATGTTGGGACTCGCTAAAGAACCTATCACAGCCCAAATCTCAGTTTCTGTTAGGAACTGAGCGCCAGGCACTCAGCTCCATTGAAATTATGGTAAGATAATGGTTGTTTTTAATTTTGAGCATCATAGTTGTTGAAGTCAGTATGGCCTTCCAAATCTTCTGTTGCTTTATGTGGATATTAATGGGCTTGCCTGCAGTCCAACACTCTGCAGGACAGCCAGGGAGGGGACCTTCCTTGTAACTGAAATTAGTAGCATTTTAACAGTTCATTGAGGTCTGCATGAAAGAAATATCAACATTGGGGAATTGTCCCCTAAAGAGAAGGGTGAGAAGGGTTTGCTGCCAGATCTTACTGCCCATCAGTGCCTCCCTCCCTCATCATTTGGGAACAGAAACAGAAACCCACGAGCTGGAGGAGCTGCTCCCCAGGCTGGGATACCTGATGATGGGTTTTTTAGGGTAACCCACTGACCAATCAGGCACCTGAGGACCTGGAAATTTGGCTGTTTTCCCTGCTAAGGGCATCACCGACCACTGCAGCCACAGGCACAGGCACCCCAGGGAGCACAGAGACTGCTGAACTCAACCATCTTCCCATCATTTTTCTGCAAAGTTTTCTGCTAAATCAGTGTTTTCAACATCAGGAGCCTGAAGACACAGTAAATGCGAGGGCTAGATGGGGTTCAAGACTCACAGCCCTCAGTTAAGCAGTTTATGAACTTTCCCATGGACTTGTAGCCCAAAATATGGTCCATTGGCCTTGCAGTGACAACCATGCATTTTTTATTGATGCATCAACCTGTGGTCTCAGGAACTGCCTGGACCTGTCACGGCCTGAGATCATTTCAGTTTGTTTTAACTGTGGCAGCAATTGTCAAACTGTCGCAAGATGACCGGCAAAATGTGTTTCAGGTTTAGTCTAACTTCATGGAATTATGTAGTATGAGGTCTGCTGTTATGCATGGTAGCGATATGCATGGAGTGGACTATCAGCGGCCCCTGGATCTGACCACAATTTTTTATCCTCCCATGATGTCTGGCACAGTGACTAGGAGAGGGGTAGCCCCAAGGATAGCTGAAGTCAGTGGGAAGTACCAGATTCCCAGTGTTCAGCTCCTGTAGCACCCTCCTCAGCTGCCTTAAAGCACAAGGACAGCAAAGTCCCACTAAGTTTTCTTTCAGTTGTTTTTTCTCAGCGCAGGAATTCGTTGTTCAGCCTCGAGAGAGAAGTTTATCACGTGAACCCCCAAACCAGGCAGAGAGCACAAAAAAGTTAGTGGGAAAATAATACATGCTCTAATGTAAAAAACTGAGAAAGTGCAGAGGCAACAAGAAAGGAATTAAAGCAACTTCGCCAACACCCATTCACACACAAAACCCCTAAAAACAAAAATCCTGGAAGCAGGGTACAAGAGAGCTGTTTTATTGACAGAGAATCATTCCCCAGACCTAATCCAGCATCTGTTATCTCTAAAAACATACTGCAACGAATTCCCTGCGCTCTGGAGGAAACTGTGATTTGAAAAATACCGCTAGTAATTGATTCCACAAATTAACTGCTAATCCAAGAGTCCTGATTATGATTAGACTGCTAATCAATTTATTTGATAGAAAGCTTTTTGAATTTTCCAAATTACAGTTCAGCTCTTCTCTCTCTCTTTTTTTTTCACTTGTTTCATCTAATTAACTGTTTTTCCTAGCAGTGAAAAGCAAGATCTTCCTTTCTTAATTGCCTCTTGACCCTTTCTCACTCTCCAATGTGGTTGCCTTTAGAGGTTCTTCATCATGAGAAAATTAAAACGCTATCAACGAATTAAAAATATTGTTTGGCCCAGAGGAAACTTCCCAGCATGTCTGTGAATCCTTTGGAGTTATATTTACACAGCTTTGCCGGGGAAAGTCTGACTCCCCAGTATACTGGATTGCCCTTCAGTTAATGCATGCAGATGAACAACCTCCCTGGTGACTCTGCAAAAACTGGTTCGGTAATTGCTGATTGCAACACCAGCAATGAGAAGCCTGCAGTGCGTGAGCGGGCTGTGCTGCCACCGGAGCAGTGCCGATGTCCCTACCTCGCCGAGGAGTCGCTGGGAAGGCGTCTCGGCAGGCTGCAGGACTGACCCTGGGCATGGGACTGTGTCCTGGGGCAGCAAGGAGTACCTTGGGAAAGTATGCTCGTGGATAACAAAAAACGAAGCACAGTGCGTAGCTGCCACATCCAACGATGGGTGGATTTCCAGAGCTGCACAAGGCTTTCCTTCGCTGTTCCTCAGGGTGAGATTTCTGAAGCAATGTGTTATGAAAAGTTAGGAAATAACTATCTTAGAGAGACGGCCCATATTGTGACATCCTCTCTACTCCTCCATGATTAAGGGTTAGCTATGAATCACGAACTCAAAATAAAAAAAAAATTAAAACCAACAATTTCTCCCTGGGCTTCCAATGCTTGGAATGAGAGGACAGGACTGGATAATTCTTTTTCCTTCCTCTCACAAAACAACCAGGCTGGAGAGCTAAATGGGATGGATCGGTGGGGCTTGTCTGTAATAGATTTTCAGTCACTTCTCTGTTTATATAAAACCTGGTTTTATACCCACAAAGAGCAGCACGAACTCCTACCCTTCTGCCATCAGGCCCCAGGCAGTACACACAAGCATTTTCTGACCTTTCCAGCCATCACGTCTGGCTCACGAGCGAGACTATAGCCAGTCTTGCTTCAGCATTTCCCACCCAGCTACTGCTCCCAGCATCAACCGACCGCAGCTCCAGTCTCTTAGCAGCGCGTCTTTACCCATCACCGTGTCTTGAATTTGCACCACCTGTGTACATAGCACTAAGCCTACGGAATAGATATTGTCTTCTTAAATGTCACTTCCCATTACTTCCTTAAAACACTTCTATTCTGGGCAGAACCCAGAAGGCTATTGCTCAGCTATTCGCAGCCCACATCCTCACCAAGGGATACTTTATGTCTGTGAATATAGAATCACAGAATCATTTAGGTTGGAAAAAACCCTTAAGATTGTCGAGTCCAACCGTTAACCTAACACTGCCAAGTCCACCACTAAACCATGTCCCCAAATGTCACGTCTACACATCCTTTAAATACCTCCAGGGATGGGGACTCAACCCTGGGCAGTCTGTTATTATCCCTTGTTACTGGAATATCTCACAACTTCCCTGTGGCTTAACCATGTGATTAAGTTACTTCTCCTCCCACCGCTTAATCCTCATTCTCTAGAGACTGGAAGATTTCTGTTCAGGCTCTCCCGAACACTGACGTCTTTGGGAACCTTTCCAGCTCTGCCCAGACCTCCTGTGCTCTTTCCATCAACAGAAGCATGCTTGGTCAGAAATCCCTCCGTGGTGCCTGCACCTTGTGCTTTCACCCCTGTCGACAGCCCCACTTTCACTAGGTCTCAGCTCATCCGAACAAGGACTCAGCCACAAGGCACCGCTGTGTAATTGCACCACGCAGCAATGCTGCGGCTGCAATATAAGATCTTTGCCTCGAGAAGCGTTGTTCTTACGCGCAGCAGCTATCCAACAGGGCTGCCATCTTCTGGGGACAGCTTGATGTAAGTAAGCGGTGACAATCATCATGATTAAAAGGACTTTAAACCCATGTAGGAACTGTCTTTTATATATAAATACACTTGTTAAAATAGCAGGTTTTAACAGCTGAGTGACGCGAAGTTTATACCCATGGATTTCAGATAATATTTAAAATATTCTCTTAGTGCAAAGAAGAGAAGGCCACGCTGTTTTCCCCATGAGTGGAGAGCACACATGCACTCACGGCTGATGACAGGCACAGCGCTCAAGTATTCCGTGATCAATTACAGTTGAATGGAAGTTGAGTCATCCGATAGCTGTAAAGACCATGCACTGCAGCAGGGTGCCAAAAGGATATTTTTCTTCCCGTAGCACACAAGCCGGCGAACCATGACGTACAGGTGAGCAAACTGTGGACCGGGCTGCATTTGTGCTTGCCAATCTGAGCCAGCTCTGGTGATACGCTAGGAAGAAAATGAACTTTTGGAAAACAGCTTTCCAGCACAGATTTCAAAACAGAGAGCCTGGAGGACTGTTGCTGTACAACTGGGTGGACACCATACCTGTAGCAGCTTGCCTTCTCTTCGGTCTTGACCTATGTTGGCAGAGCCACTGGTGGTGGCCAGGCTCGCTTCTTCCCCAAAGGGTTTCTTCCACTCCAGCCTTCCTCAGGCTGTGTGGTGGCCATCAGCCTTGCTACCATTTTGCCGTGCATGACTTTCTCCTGGGAGACTTCCCTCCATTCTTCTCAGAGCTGGATTTTGCTGGTTTCTTCTAAGAAAAATGACAAAAGGAAGATTCAGGTTCACCTTTTGTTTTCTTTCCTTCAGCCACTGCTTTTCAAATGCTTCTCGTTCTTTTGTGCACATTTTCCTATTCTCTTCCTCCCCATCACTGCATTGCCCTCCCATCCTTTCTCGTACAATGCCAAGGTCTCCTCTGGCTCTTCCCCCGGCAAGGCAGATAAGATTTCCTTTCTCCTGTCTTAAAACAAAGCAAAGCAAAGCCATACCTCTGTCTCTGCGTGGTTTTCCAGCCACCGCTCTGTGTCTCTCTTTTTCCACAGCTTGCTTTCTTCTTTAGTGCTTTGTCTGCATGGACCGTAATTTCCTCAAGACATACTGGCTCTGGTTGGTATTTGTATAGATCCAAGTATGGCAGCATTGATAGCTTTCCTGAGGCAAAGCGATCTAATACTGGTAGTGTACGGGATACCTCCAAGTTGTAACTGGTTACCTTCTCTCTTTGTCAGTTTGTCATTGACTTCAGATGAACTCTAGGAGTCATTGCTTTTACCACAAGAGCTTTTTTAAAAAAGATCCAGAAGGAGAAGATACATTAAATACATTAGTTCGCAGCACAAATGACTGATGTGTCATTTAAGATTAGCCTACATGTACAAACATGTTTTAAAATTCTAGATGAGAACCACAAATTTATATTCCTCTCAGGCATCTTTCCACCCATCTACTCATTTTCACCTCCCCTTAGTTTCAGCTTACAGCCAAATACTAGAGCTGCTGTAGCAAAGAGCTCACCTTACATAATGCTCAGGCAAGGTATTGGGTTTCCCATTAATATTAGAATTGAAAAGCCACTCATTGATTTAGCTTCATTACAAAGATAATGACTAGGTATATTTCATTCAGATATTTCTAATGAAAAATGGCTTTCCCATTCATTAAATTGTCAAATTCTAATGGACCTGTAGTTACAAGAATCTCACATACAAAAACCCAGTCCCTACCTGGCGTACTTGCAGGTATACAATAGAGAGGATGCCATAAGGGAGGATTGCAATGCTACAGGCGTGGGGCAGAGGGGCTGGAAAGCTGCTTGGCAGAGAGGGACCTGGGGACATTGGTCGACAGCCAACTGAACATGAGCCAGCAGTGCCCACAAGAGGGCCAAGGGCATCCTGGCTTGTATCAGGAGTGGTGTGGCCAGCAGGAGCAGGGCAGGGACCATGCCCCTGTGCTGAGCACTGGGGGGGACGCCCCTCAACTGCTGGGGTCAGGATTGGGCCCCTCCCTCCCCGAAGGACCTCGGGGGGCTGGAGCGTGTCCAGAGAAGGGCAGCGGAGGGGAGCCCTCATCGCTGCCTACAACTGCCTGAGAGGAGGGGGGAGCCGGGGGGGTCGGGCTCTGCTCCCAGGGAAAGGTGCTTAGGGACAGGTTTAGTGGTGGACAAGTATGGTTGGACTCAGTAATCTTAAAGGTCTTTTCCAACCTAAATGATTCTATGATTCTATAACAGCACACTCAGCTCTCTGTAAGCTTGCTTGGATCCTGGAGCAACAGCACATTAACGGAAAACCCTGCCAAGGCCAATATATCCTGCCTCATCCTCCTCAGACAACAGATTATGGGTCCTTTAACTGATGGGATGCGATTGTAACTGATGTGCTGCAATCATGCTTGTTGTGCTCTAAATTAAGCTATCTAAAAACCCCCAAATTAGTCTTTCCTCTTGTATTGAGGGCTGGAGTGGTTTGCAGACATGTCATGAGCCTGTCTGTCACGCTGTTACGACAGTATATGATGGGTAAAGTCATATTCAAACACAAGCTCAAAGTAAAAGCAGCTGAAACATTAGTAACCTAGCAAGTTAGCAAATTATTTACCAAACACCTAAGGCTGTGAGGTCCAAACATACCCGTGTACATCATCCCTCAGGATGAAGGGACCATGGGGTGAGACGCTGTCCTAATGGGATGGTTGCTATTGGTGTCATCGATCAAAGGTATTAGGTTTCACCACCTAGCCTAAAACAGAATAGGGAGTGGGAATCAGATGCGATTTCTCTCCATCATTTCTCTGCAAACCTTTCTTTCATTTAAAAAAAACCAAACAAACACAAAACACCAACAACCAACCAAGCCCACTTTCCTCTATTGCTGTCCCTTAGACAAGGAGCTGGTCACCCAACATTAATAACAGCCTGGGATGAGGTCTGGTCTTTGTTCAACCAATATCACTTGGAGGAAGTGCACAGAGTAATGGTTTTAATCTTTCAGACATTTTGAAACTGTAAACCCAGTATCAGCTCCTGCGCTACCTGGAGCAGAAAGCAATTTGATTTTCAATTTCTGGCCTTTGTAGCATGTTGACTAAAGAACTCTTTCCTAGGAGGAAATCCGTGTGCGTACATACAGGTCCCGACTTTATGAAGATCAGCAGTATTTCTGCCAAAGTCACTGGAGCCAGACCAGGGCAGGACTGGTGTTAACAGGAGGAAAATCCAGCAAAGCCTGAGGAAATGATCCAAATCCTCCATATTTCCAAAGGATGTTAATTGATCGAGAGTACTTAAAGGTAATGTTTTATGGAGAAAGTTACAATTCTTTTTCTTTCTGCTCTTCCTCTTTTCTGCAGGTCAGTCTGTCCCCAGAGAGAAGAGGCAGACTCTCCTCCGGTCCCTCCATGCCAATGATGGACACCCTCTGTCCTGGACATCCTCTCTCCTCATCTCCACTGTGATGGCAAAGGCCCTCCTGGGCCTAAGCATGAAGTGCTCAGGGATCTGTCATAGTTTTCCCAACATTTTTAGAGGTATTGCTATTTAAAAAAAAAAAAAAAAAAGCAAAACATTCCAGGGAAGTGTGATTCCCCAGATAAAAAATAAACCCACATTAATTTCCAAATAAGTCTCTTGTTCACTTGTCCTTATTGCAGTCCCTCAGCATAATTTCTGAACATGTGGATCGTGTTTGGTACCCAACTGCTCATGCCTATTTTGCATGCAGTCCTTTGCACTGAATTAAATCAATTCTTACTCCGGTTTCTTTCTTCCTCACCTTTGCAGGCCTGTGTATTGCCCAGCAGCTCTTTTTCCCTCCTCAATTAACCTTATGTTATTTCTTTCCTTGGGCAAAAATACCTTATACCACAAAACAAATGTCCCTTCTGATACTGTTTGCTCTTCTAATAATTACTTCATTAAACTTTTTTTTTTCTTTCATTTTTATGGGATGGCCAAAAAACCCCCCAAAAAGCAGCCTAGCATTATTAATTAAATGTGGCCTTAAAGAAACCCTATAAAACTCTAATAATATTTTTATGTGCAGAATTTAATTCTTATTGATTTTCATGTAGGTTATATTAGTAAGCAAAAGTAAGCTGCATGGCTTCTAATAAGAATTTTGTTTTCTTGTCATGATGATGGTGCAGGAATAGAAATGATTCCACAGGAAATGTCCTGCTGACTTCTGGAGAAAAAAAAAAAGGCACAAAAAATGAAAAAAAAAACCAACAGCAAACTTAATAGTGAGGCAAAGAGAAGGAAGGACATTAAATAAATAACGATGCTGCCCAGAAATATATGTGGGAGCCTAAATCATTATTTGTAGGGACAAGTAATTAAAAGCAGGAACAAGATGAGACATCACTTTTTATTTGAGTTTAATATAAGATTGGAGGACAGACCCAAATGTAGCAACAAAAATAAGTAAATAAACCAAAAAGTAGCCTGCTGAGAAATTAATTGAATTATTTTATGATTTAGGGAATGGGGCTATAGTATACTTTTAGGGCCACTAACACTTTGTATTTCAGGCGTCTGGCCCTTTATGTGCTGCAGTATTTTTACTTCCATCAACACTAATATATAAACACAAGGAAAATGGCAGTAGGGTGAGATATATTTAATGATATGGATTACAAGAAGTGCACCGAGTCTTATTAGCTGAGGATTTGGTGCTAGAATCATTATTCCTCTGTGCTGTATATAAATATATATACATGAGGACGGAGGTGATGTATAATGCCATGTATATGCATTTATGAAAAGACCTGGATGTTAACTTCACAGAGCCACAACAATTCACACCAGCTGTGAATCTGCTTGTAGTAATATATGACTGTAATAAACATATGAAATATGTTCAGGCTTTCCCCTAGAGTAAGCATTTAGGGGACAGCAGCATCAGAAAGTGTAAATCCACAGAGCTGCGCTGACAGCGGGGGAGCTAGCTATTAAAAACTGATATTAGTCGCAGCTTATTCAAGCTTTTAAACCAGGTTTCCAAGTCTGCAGGGTGGGACATGTTCGGGCTCTCCAAGCCGGGAATTTTTTTTTGAAAAACCATAAACTTAGTATGTACTGGCATGATTGCTAATCCCATCATAGTGTTACTTAACCACCCACTGATTTATATACATGTACATCTATACATTTATAAATACACATATACATACACCTATTTATATAAACAGCATTCATATATATTGCTCTATACCTGCTGGTGGGGTTCTTAGCCAGTGGGCATGTTGAGAAGCTCCCCCTTGGCTTCATCCGCTGAGAGCTTCCCGCGTGGCTCACGGGATCTGGGCTCGAGTTTTTGCAGCTGGGGGAACATTATCGCCTTCTTTGTGGCTATAGGTGAACGCTAAGAACCGCATTTCACTTTTAATTCCTACATGCTGTCATAAAGTGCACGCTGGGAAGGCGTTTACTATGCAAGCTGATGAGTGATTAGTTATACATGGGTGTTTTTATACTTCTGAAGAGATGTTAGACAGAGTGGCTGCAACTGCATTTTGATTCGATAATTGGGTTTGAAGGACTCTTAAATCTATGAAAACGCTTTTCAGACTTTAAAAAGGTGGTTTAAAGCCCCTTTATGTTTGATTTTGACAGCTGCTGGAATCATTGCAGTACGAGATCAGATAATCAGCTGGGGAAGTTCTTGGGAAGTTTGATACTGTTGTTTACCAAGGAAGTGCTGCCCACCAAGAGTGTCTCTTTTGTATTTATTCTGTATCACTGATTCACTATAATAAAATTAGTTTCTTTTTTGTTACAGAATTATAAAATCATAGAATGGTTTGAGTGGGAAGGGACCTTTAAAGGCCACCTGGTCCATCTCCTGCAGTGAGCAGGGATATGTCCAACTGGACCAGGTTGCTCGTGGCCCGGTCCAGCCTGACCTTGAATGTTTCTAGGGATGGGGCATCCACCACCTCTCTGGGCAACCCGTGCCAGTGTTTCACCACCCTCAGCATAAGAAATTTCATGAATGGGACCAAAGCCAAAGGCCACATTTAAAAGCTTACTGTGCCCCAGTGAGCAGCCATGTGGCATGAATGTGCCTGGGACTGATGGTCCAGGACAGAGCAACTCCCGGGAGCACCAGGGAAGGGCTCAAACCTGGGGTCTGGGGCTCTGGCTGCTCTCTGGGTAACTGCATTGGCTGCTCTGTGCATGTCCCTGCCTCTCGGGTTAGCAAGCGGCACAAGCATTTTATTTTTTTTTTTTTGTTCATGTGTCCAGGGATATGTGCAGAGAGAATAGGGCTAAAAACCAAACCCTATTTATCACAGAAATGTTGGCTGGAAGGGTTGGCTTTGCCTACCCGACATTTAGTTTTAATGTCCACAATAGCTTGTTCTTCACCAAAAGCCCTTCACAATTGTAAAAAAAATGTAACGGGATTAAGATATTACTACTAAAATATCTGTAAATAGTCAGAGTTACTTATTTGATGCATATCATTCATTTCATTTGATTTGATCCGTATCATTCATTGATAATACGTACATAGGTAGTTTATTTATAGTCACTTGCGAGTGCCCAGGACTCCCAGGTGTTTTGCAGCCCTGGTGCCTCACCTCTCAGGGCTGGGAGAAGCCAGCCTTGAGAGAGCTGGTGTTCTCCTGCACTGCTTCTGGTGGAAACCTTCCATTTATGTTCCTTAGAATAAGTAAAGCTACGGATGCCAGTTTGTGTGAGGAGTCACAGACGCCAGGAGCCATGGGGACAACACTGAAGATACATCAGTGCACTCTTGTGTGAACGTGATGACACAGCCCCATTCCGAAGGATGGGTCAGTGGGAAAGTATCTCTCAGAGTATGTTGTATGATAGGAAAATACCAAGCCTCTGGAGCTACAAACTCTCCTGATGGAGTTTTCCCTTTGCTTTATACAGTGCAAATGTGCACTGGTAGTTCCCATAGGTTTTCAGCTAGAACGACAGATCTACTGTTACACTTTCTTATTGGGAAAAAAATGGGGTTCTTCTTTTTCCAAAAAGAACAGAAAGTCTCCAGCCTGTGGGAGAATTAGAGCAGTAAGCCACATTGCATGGCTGAAATTATTCAATCTGATCACATTCAGACCTGTTGCATTGGGCTGCCAGCAGTCAGGGAAGGACAGTTACGAGAAGAGCCACCAGTGTGCTGTAAAATCAAAGGCAGGCGAAGAAACGTGACTTGGTTCCAAATCTTACAGAATCCGTGCCAGATCCTCAGCTGATTAAAACAGCAAAACTTCATCAGCATCCCTGACAACAAGGATGCCTGATACACTTGAAATGGAGATGTTTGTGAAGTACCTTGTGAGGGTTCCCAGAGGGTCTAGAGGCTCCACCCTGGAGTAGAAGAGAAAGATCCTGAAGGTCAACCCATGGGGCTGAGCCTTAGGGACAAACTAATCCCCTGTCCAGGGACTTCATCCGAGGGATGGAGGCCAGCCACCCACCAGTGACCTCCAGGAAAGATCTGAGCAGGGGTTAAAGGCAATGTTTGGGCTAAGATTGATGCCCTGAGTAGATTAGGTGGATGTCTCTTTTAGTGCTGAGTTCCATGTAAGAAGAGCTGTTATTCTTAAAATTAAACATTAGAAAGGAAATCCCATCCAGGGGTAATATACCGCTTAAATCCTCAGAGGAAGGGATATCATTTGCCGCTTCTTCAGCTAGAAAAACTTACTGTATTTCTAAAACATTAGAAAAGCAGTCTAGTGGTAGGATGGAAATTATTCTTATAAAATTACCCGGGGACATGGTAGAACTTCCATCATCAGTTACCAAGAAAAATATCCAACATATATCTGTAAGGACGAACATAGGTGGAACTGATTCTGCTAGAGGTGAGAGGGACAGAGTGATGGACCAGGTATCCTTCTAAGGCACCTTCAGCATGCATGTCCTGATGTTTTGTGTTGGGATTCCTACCTACAACTGAACAACCAAGAACAAAACAGAATTAAGCTGATATCCCGTGTGCTAGTCCTTTCTCAGTTGAAACCTTTAGATGCTGTTTTATGTGTAAAAAAAGTGAGTGTTTTATACAATGAGCAAGCAGAATGTCTTTCTTCCCAGTGCTCATACTCTTACCAGCAATAAATCAGCTGAATAATTTTATATTAACTGTAGTCTAGATGGATGCCTGGTCTGCCATCTTCCTGCGTCCTTCCACTAAAATGATCAAAAATTGCAGACTGCCTTGCAAAAATTAAAACATTAAAGGTGCATCTCTGGATTAGAATTTATATCAGCAAAAACATTAAGTGTTTGTTTGTTTGTTTCATTAACTTTTATTGCTCCTCAGAATTAAACTCAAAATCAAATAAATTAATTTTTTGGCTGTTGGGTTGTGTTCTTCCTCTGCATCTGACAGAGGACAAAGAAGATTCCCCAGGCTGCGTCTCTGCACTGATGCTCACTATAAAACTCTTTTCCTTAGTAATGAAAATGGGTGAGGAGACTTCTGATGGGAACAAAGACCTCAAAACGTGAATCAAAGCATGTGTTCCAGACTCCGTGCTCGCTTCCCACTGACCTCTGAATGGAGAGGACAGCACGACCTTGCTGAATGCTGGTAGCTGCAATTCTTCTCCACACCTACCCCTTGCACTCCTCGCCCAGGCTGGGCAGCCAGGGAACAGCTTTCTCCTGCCTTGTGGCTGCCCTCGAGAACATTGCCAAATATAAACCGTTCCCCAACTCTTTGGCTGTTTTTCCCACAGAAAAGGGATGTATCATATGTTACCTTTATCTTTTCCTCTGGCCCCAGTAAAGGTAAAAGTCAATAAAATCTGGTTTTTCCCAAGAATTTATTGTGCAGTAGCACACATATTTTAGGTAGAAACAAAATGAAATCATTCATACATCTTACCTTCTCTGCTCAGTTCTTCCATGGGTTCCTTCCTGTTCAGTTCTTACCCCCAGCCCTGACAAAAGTATTTGCTTGGGTTTTAATTAAACCAGGACATTATTCTCCATGCTCCCTCCTGATGGATGTACTGGCTGTATCTTCCTGTTAAGTCAGTAACACAAGCTGTTAGGACACTTTTCTGGTACTTAGAATCATGGAATGTTTTGGGTTGGAAGGGAC
>NW_009258668.1:752489-764187 GCF_000687185.1 Egretta garzetta
TTGATGCAGCCCGGGGTAGGGTTGGCTTCTGGGCTGCCAGCGCCCATGGCCGGCTCATGGCCAGCTTTTCATCCATCAGTGCCCCCAAGTCCCTCTCGGCAGGGCTGCTCTCCACCCTTTCTTCCCCCCTTTCTTCTACTTAAGTTAGTATAAACAGAGATTAGTGGCTTAAGTGTCTGTTTGGCATACCATAGCAACCCACCTCTTCATTTGACAGAGGAGAATTTTTTTTTTTTTTACATTTGAAGATTAAAATATAGACAGGAAAATTCAGAAATTTTTTTCTGTGTTTTTTTTTTATCAAGGATATCACAAAGGAACTCTGAAAAAAGTGTAGTTTCTCTTTAAAAACTGGATGCAATATTCTTCAGTGGGAATTTAGCGTCAGCTGGTCGTCTAAGGCTGTGCTGCTCATTTGGAATCGGTTTTTACTTCAAAACTGTTTGCTACTGCAGACAGTCATAGACAAGAAAATCTGTAGAACAATATTGGTATTTCGGAAAGTGGACTCCAGCTTGTCTGTTTTCTGTCTAAATGAAGATTAGATTTGGACATTCTGTTACTAAGACATAATGTGTTGAACTAATTACACTCAGCAACCAGACACATTTTTCCTCAGCTATGATAAAGAAACGTCTCACGCTCCTCTGTTATTTCCCTAACACTTGTACTGTGCAGTTTTGTAGCTGGTTTTAATGCGCTTTGCTTCTTCGCGCTGAGCTATCAGTCAAACAGTCAATACCGGGCGCGTCCGCTTTGCCTTCAGTCCTCTGCCATCCTTGAAGAACAGCTTCACCAGCAATTCCTCAAAAAGTCGTTAGACAAATACTCCGGAGCTTCACACTTCTGTTGCTGCGTCTGTAATCAGGCTCTTCACTTTGTAGGCTTTGCCTTGAATTCAATTACACTGAGCTGGTCTCTCAAGCCTTGTGCCTACGATTTGAAAGACTTAATGATGGCGTTAACGAGAACAGGCAGGTCCACATCATCTTCAAATGGCCCTGCTATTTCATTGTAATAGATCAGTATTTTATTCCAAAGAATGCTTAAAAATACCGATTCCAATCTTTTTTTTATTATTATTTTTTAGCTGCAATTTAATGCAAGCTCCACGAGTTGCGTGGTTTTTTGCTGACGTTGATAATTGTCCAAAGAATCAAGGCTGCTTTAATCATTTCATAACTGAGCATGATCCAGCCATCAGCTGCTACAAACAGCTTCACAAATACTTGACTCAGGCAAAGAAAGCAAACGAGCACATTCTGGCATAAGAAGACGAAAGAAAAGCTTTATGAAATTTATTTACAGTCAAAATATTGCACCCTGTGGAGCATATGCTCCCCAGAGAATTTTCCATTCAAAGCCGCCGAGTATGTGCTGTGCCTTCAGACTTGTCAAGTGTCCTAACACATTTGATGAGAGGGTAATCCAATTGATCCTGACAATCTGACATAGATTTTCCTTTTACAGGAATTTTACCACCACTTCAAGACATACTCACTCCAAGGCCACAACTGATGATGAAAAAAATAAATCCCCGCAAAATAAAATGACAAGCTTCCACTGGTATTTTAATTAATTATCTATTGCAAACTGAAATTCAGGTGATAAAGATGATGTGTACCTTGTATGGAGCCTATACCACAACAACAATACTCAAATGAATACTCCGAATGAACAATACTTCTTGCTTAACGCAAAATATTCCCTCCTCTTTGGATAATAAATTCTCTGGAGATGAGAATTGCCCAGTGCTCTGTACACGATTCTGTCGTTTCAAGCAAAGGGTAATCTGAGAAGTGACTCCAGGTTTCACAGGCAAACTGCAGATGTCACGGGCAAAATGCGTTGTGATTCCCAACTGGATTGTCTCCTCTAAGTCCAATATCTCTGAAGCCAAAACCAAATTCAGTCCATTGATAATCATTTTAAACTGTTAAAAAAGTTGCTGTTCATAACCGAATCACTTACTCTCCATTTTCTTTTCCTTACTTTCCTGCTTCGTTTTGCCCATCTCTGTATCTAAACAGGCTATTTTGAAATATGGGATATTCTTTAGTTTACAGGCATGATTAGATGTATTCTTCATGATATTGGGAATAAGGAGCCTTTGCATACAGTGCAATAGCAAATGTGTTCACAATTCACAATTGCGATGTATATTACATTTTCCCCTTTCAGCTGTCATTAATATCTGATTTTCTTTTCCTAAATTCTGAAACCAGAGGGTGTGCATAGCTAAAGTTGCGTTCTTCATTCCAGCATGTTTTTTCCTCCTCCAGTAGTCCGAGATGATGCACCTGATTAAGCTGATTCTAATACAAAAACTCAATTTGACTTCAACAGATTTTTATCTTTCCTATTTCTTTAGCTGTTTTCTTTTTCCCTTTTTTGTCTGTCTACACACATATGCACTTGTCAACTGAGGTGATATCATGATACGCAAATGCTGATAAAAAAGCAGCAAACCAAGACTGGTAAGCCAGCCATATATACCGTGCGTGCTACTGGCAATGAATAAACGACTTCAGGCTATGAGAGGATCCGTAGTAGTATAATTTCCAAGTCTGGGTGCTTCTAATCATTTGACCATTAATAAAGCGTGAGCACACAGGGTTGCAATTTTAGTGGTTTGGGTAATTTTGGAATTACCCTTTTTGAATGCTGCTGCACTCCTGGGTTCAGGGGCTGCTCCTTTTGCTCTGCCCTACATGCTGGGCTATTTTTATTATATATTGATCAACCGGGGTTTTTTTAGTCATCAGAAGCAAGATTTCCAGGTTTTATCTCAGAATGATGTTTCAGAGGGTTTTTTAAGTGTTCACTTAATTTGTATTTTGGTCTACAACAGTAAATAAGGCCCAGGTTCATCCAAAACTGTATATTGGTGTTTCCTACCTGTCAAGTATTCCATTGACTTATGGTTTTATCCACAATGCATAAAACTAAATAGATGGCTAAATCGTGATGAGCTGGTATCTAATTTGGAAGTAAGACAGAAGATCTTACTCTGTAATTAATGTAATGCTAGTGAAATAAAATGCTAGTTCTGGCTCTTGGTACAGGTGCTAAACAAGTGTGGCTGCAAACATTGCTTCACCATCAGAATTTGATGGTTAGCAACTAAAACAAAAAAGAAAGCAAAAGAGAGTATTCACAACTCCCTTACTTTTTAAAGCTATTTTCTCACTGCTGTAGCATAAAATCACACACAAGCAAAAGCTTCAGAAGCATGGTTGCTGTTTCAAATTTCAAAATATCAGATTGTGGTGGTGTGCTCCCCCCTCGTCTCTGACCCCCCCCCCTTGACCTAAACGACTGCAGGCTATGAGAGGATCCGTAGTAGTATAATTTCCAAGTCTGGGTGCTTCTAATCATTTGACCATTAATAAAGCGTGAGCACACAGGGTTGCAATTTTAGTGGTTTGGGTAATTTTGGAATTACCCTTTTTGAATGCTGCTGCACTCCTGGGTTCAGGGGCTGCTCCTTTTGCTCTGCCCTACATGCTGGGCTATTTTTATTATATATTGATCAACCGGGGTTTTTTTAGTCATCAGAAGCAAGATTTCCAGGTTTTATCTCAGAATGATGTTTCAGAGGGTTTTTTAAGTGTTCACTTAATTTGTATTTTGGTCTACAACAGTAAATAAGGCCCAGGTTCATCCAAAACTGTATATTGGTGTTTCCTACCTGTCAAGTAATTCCATTGACTTATGGTTTTATCCACAATGCATAAAACTAAATAGATGGCTAAATCGTGATGAGCTGGTATCTAATTTGGAAGTAAGACAGAAGATCTTACTCTGTAATTAATGTAATGCTAGTGAAATAAAATGCTAGTTCTGGCTCTTGGTACAGGTGCTAAACAAGTGTGGCTGCAAACATTGCTTCACCATCAGAATTTGATGGTTAGCAACTAAAACAAAAAAGAAAGCAAAAGAGAGTATTCACAACTCCCTTACTTTTTAAAGCTATTTTCTCACTGCTGTAGCATAAAATCACACACAAGCAAAAGCTTCAGAAGCATAGTTGCTGTTTCAAATTTCAAAATATCAGAGAAATCTCAAAGCAGCTTACAAATTTTTCTTGAACTTTTGATGGCTCCTGGTTTCACATGATCTATTTTTTTCCTGCCCTTTTGTTCAGAAGTTTAATCATCTGCATACTTGTTTCATAATTATTATTTTTTTTACCTCATAAACAAATGATGAGAGGTTTACAAGATTTCTAGAGCTGTGCAAGTCACTGGATTTCTATGTTTCTCTGCTTGCTTCAGGTGTCAACTAAAGGGCAATTTTTCATTTAATTTGGAGTTTTGCATATGCTGCCAACATAGTCTGGCTCTGAGAATAAACAGTCACTGACCTCTCACTCTTCACTTCTTGTATTGCACGGCTCCTTCTCAGTTTGAGTATTTCAGAAATATTGGAGCTGGAAGACATTCTTCCCTCCCTGTTCTCCAAGCATCTTCCTCCATAAGATACATCTGCAAAATGGGAGGAAGAATGGAGAGGGCAAATCACGAACAAATAGCTTTTTCTACTTAAATGTAAACCAATTTTATCCTAGCTGGTTTTGGAGTAAAAGATCACTCCAGACTACCAAAGCACAGCTAAATCTAAGCAAAGAGTCTGAAAAGTTTCAAAGAAAAGTTGAAAATTTGCCTAGTGCGAGACTCAGAGCTCGTAACTTGTGTTCAGTTCATGTTGCACTGGGAGCACTTTTGAGGGTGTCACCGATGGCATGGAGTGAAAACGCTTATAACAAAACCCCCAGACTTTCACAGGAGCACCTGTCTGTAAACCCATTTCAAATACACCAGTTGACTGGCAATGGGAACTTAACTCCTTCTTAACCACCATGGGCCAAACCAACCTGAAGTGCCCATGATCACCACAGACGCTGCCCTCAGCTGGTGCCTGGAGATGTGCTACGGGATAGGTACGAACCCCAAAACTCCTGCTATGATCCCATGAACGTTGATCCGAAGGGATTTATAGAAGACCTAGTTTTTAAAGACCTGAGCTCCGTGTAAGAAATAATAATTTAAAGCTAATGCTATGTTAACATACGAATATGGTCATGTGTGTATGAGGATGTGTAAATTTGTATATTTTATATATCTATATATAAAAATACATGTGTGTATGTGTGTTTCTATTTATACAGATACAACACAGAGATATCTCAGCCCTATTTTGTGTTCCCCCAATGCAGTCCTTGCTGAAGAATTGTGGCAGTCTCAGTTTTCATCAGTTATTTTCAGTGTAGGGGTACCAACCTAACAATACTCCGCCACATATTTGGAAACATTATGGGTTTCCAAGGAGTTTTAATTTCTTTTTTTTTTTTCCTGACACAGATATAGATAAGAATTTTGCTTTTCTCGTGCCAACTGTATTTGTTTTGCCGTAAGTCTGAATGGTTTTTTTGCTCCCTCTCCTCTTGTGATGGTTGAATAAGAAAGAAGATTAATGCAAAAAAGAAAATGAGATTGCTGCTGTTTCACATTTTGTGCCTTATTTATATTAATAATTGAATACATCTAAGATTACTTTTATTGAGGAAACAATAAATGTTTAATAAGTGAATGAGCAGTCCATCATAAAAGTAAGTGCTGGTTATAAGGCTTTTTCGGGGGGAGAACTGTTTTTGCTTTAAATCATCACAGGGACACTTTATTACCACTGCTGCGTCATTAACACCACACATTACTCCGCAGTGGGATGAGGTAACTACAAAGATATAATGAGATTTTTAGTAGAGACAATATGCAGTATCATAAAAATGCGTGAGCTTTGGTGCTCAAATTGAGCTTGGAGGCTGATATACAGGAATAAAGCTTTTCCCAGCCTGCAGAGGCTTCAGCTTTCGTGCATGGGGGGTGGTACTGCCAATCTCAACTCGAGCGGCTTTTCAGGCTAGAACTAAGCAGACGGCTCTTGTCAGGGCATCACATGAAAGGTCCGAGACCTTGATTCAGTGCAACAGCAACGCGGTTAATAATTGAAGAGGTAAGGAAAACGTCAATACCTCGCTGAGGCCAAGGCAGGCGTTTGGATTTTGAACCGGCGTTATTGTCAGAGAACAAAAGGATGAGCCGCAGCCAGACAAAGCAAGGAAAATAAATGAAAAGCATATTAGCAATGTAAAGGAATCAGAAACACACAGATAAGGGGAAAGCAAACATATTGGTGTTAAGTCCCTGGCTAATGCCTTTGAATATGCTAGAAGGATTTGTCCTGTAGGTTTATAGAACTACATAAAGAAAATACCCACTTCAAACAGCTCTTTGGTAAGAAATGGGCTGAGAAAGAAGAGGAGGTGGGTGCCATTAACTCACCCCTCTCTAATTAATGAAGTACCTAGTCAAGGATGAGTGAAGGACCTGCTCAAGGTGATTGAATGAGCCTATTAATTGTTCTTCAACATTTCACATGTTCCTTGAATGAACAAAACAGTCCCCAAACCCATCCCTGGTGCTGCAGAAGGATGGCTCTGATGGGGGGCCCGGGGCTGCAGAGAAGTGGCTCTGCCCCAGGGTGCACTTTGGGAAGGGTGCATTTTGCCGTGCTCCGAGTTGAAATGCTTTCTGCTTTTATGCTGCAGATGCCTCCAAGAGCAACGGTGGTGTGAGCATTGGGTCCACCAAGCCTCAGGCAGCCAAGCAGTAGCAACATCGGTGTCCTGTGGCCAAAAGTGAAGATGCACGGTGGCCACGAGCAGCCTTTAGCTTGGTGTCTGCAGGCTGGGGACCAATTTTGTACCTGGTGCTACTAAGATTGCTTGGCAAGTGCTTTAAATGCCTATTCTGACTTGACCCCAGGAAGACGAGTAAGGTGTTTGCTACCAGAGCTAATTGCTCAGGAAATTGCTGCCTGGGGTTGGATAGTTTAGAAAGCCAGCAACTTCCCAGCTAGAAAGAGAGGGCATAAGAGCAGTGATTAAAATAAACCAGAAACTTCTCCCTGCTGCGTCTCCTCAGCAAAATGCTGAAAGGAATCAGGTCATAGCACCATTTACGTTGTGCCATCAGGGAGGATGGGAGCCCATCACGGGAGGACGTGCTGTGAGCCTCTGCAGGAGGTGTCAGAAGATCTCCTTACTTGGCACTTTCATTACAGCAAGGAGTTTTCTGATGAAAAGGCATCCCTGCATCATTCCCAGCTAAGAGCTTAGGCCCGAAGGCTTTGAAGGACTGGTTCATCCTTCAGCTTGCCAAGATTTTCTGAACGTGGTGGTGCAAGAATCACTTCTAAGAGGCAATGACAGATCGTTGTGGAGGGCGTGACTGTGATTAGGAAGATTAAATTCCTTTCGTTGGGGCCTGTGACTCCCTGGAAGCAGCAAATAAGGTAAAGAACCCTTATCTCAGTGTCATCTGTTCTCTGATTAGCTGAAGCACTGATAAAACAGAAGCTTTAGAAGGGAAAAATGTGCTTTTGTAATATTTTAAGATGATTGCTGCAGCCCATTGCAGGTGAATACTTACAGCACTTTCTTCTTGATCTGATTCTACAAAGCCCATCTTCTACAGAAGGTCCTCTGTGGTCAAACAAATGACAAGGTGGTAGTGGTGTGGGTCTGCAGGAGGCGAAGTGTGCAATGGCATGGCAGGGGCATGGGGCAGTGGTACAGCCATCCCTGTCACCCTTCCATGGCACTTTTGTCTCCTGTGATTCTCCTTTGCCATGAACAAGGCGGACACTTGACTGTGTCCCTGCTGCCTCACACGTGCAGCCTGTGCTCAGACCTCAGGCGTGCCGAGTCCTCGCGGCTTGGAAACAAACTCACCCTCAAAAAATGTGCTGTGCAAGACTGACTAGCGTACATTCACTACCCTCCAACGTGTGGCATCAAAAATGCCCCATATTTGCCATGTGGATGCCTCTTAGACTGACGTTGGGAGCCAGTTTTCTGTGAAACCCCCCCTTAGAAGGACAACTCAGCTTGCACAGCAGTCGGTGGGATCTGTAGGAGCCCTGCCTGCCCTGGGGAGTCACACACGAGGAGCAAGTGTCCTGCCCATGGCAATGTGGGTCCATGGGCCACAGTTACAGGGCACATCATCGTCAAACCCTGCCCGAGAGCCGCTGCTTTGCTGGGCGCTGTGTGACAGCCTCCCTTGTCTGCCTGTCAGTCAGTCTGGCTGTTTCCTTCCAGCCTGGAACCTTCTCTCCTTGCGGTACCTTCTCTACGTAATATCGTCAAAGCCTTCCGATGCAGTGGGAACACGAATACTTATTTAAAAGCTCATCTTCACACACACTTTCTTGGATGTGCCTTGCTTCCTGAACACTAATGCCAGATTAGATCTGCTTGGGAGGGCTGAAATTTGTGACAGATGCCTCCTGATGCTATGAACATGAGCCCACATATGCTGCTCCGCAGGGACTTCTCCAATATACTCTCATCACTTATGCCAGGTTCCAGATTTAACTACCAATACGGAGTTTTTAATGGATCCCATAAATATGATTTCACGGCCATCAAATGTTGCTATTGGTTTCTGTAGCTTTGGGAAGTAGTACAAGAGTGTTATGAAGATGATAAATCTGTAAATCTGCTGAAGCATCTATAGATGTGATATATGCCTCCTCTTGCACAAGAATTCGCTGCCCAGAATAGATGCAAGTGCTGCTGGTGGTTCCCCTTATCACTGCTGACTATGGGAATCATATGAAAAGGGTCCTAAAAGGGTCTGACAGGCAGAGCTGGTGGATTTTCCAGTTAGCAAGGCTGAGCTCCCTGCTCTAAGTACTCTTCTCTTTTGCTCTCCAGTGTCTGGAAGAGAAAAGGAGGTTTTACTACAAAAGCCCTCTTTCCACCCCATTCCCCATCTCCAGGGTGCTCGATTCCAATGGTCCTCCTGAGCTGCACTGCAGAGAAGTGCCACTAACCCCTTTTCAACATATTGCCAAATGAATGGTTTTCCAAGACAACCAATACAGAAGGACTCAGACCTTTATCCTCTGCAACCCTTTATCCTAAGCAATTGCCATCATGCAAAATTTTTTGGGGGGGAACTGGGTAAATATCAGGAATGACATATACAGGAATTGTAAGGAATCACCATTTTACTGATGCATATAGTTAATCTTTCCTAAAATAAAATTAATTCCTACAGCTTGCTAGACCACCAGGACCGGGACAACAAGCTCTCCAGCCCAAGCCGTCTCCCACCACCGCCCCTCCAGAAGGGTCATTGAAGGACCCATAGCTATTGTGATTCCAAAGTGCACCCGCACTTCTCCACGTACATCACAGCTTCGTGCTTTGATGGAAAGCAGCTTCTGGCTGCTGGGAACAACACAGGAGTGTCCCCACTGGCTTGTGGCTTTGCATTGCTGATCTTCACACTTGTTGTATCTTCTTCGGACTGCCCTTAGAGGAAGGCTGTTGAACCTCAGCCCTGATTCAGTCAAGTCATAGAATCACAGAATTGTTTAGGTTGGAAAAGCCCATTAAGCTCCCCCAGCCCAACCGCCCCCCTACCCCTGCCATCCCACCACTACACCCTGTCCCTCAGCACCGCCTCTGCCCGGCTGTTAAATCCCCCCCGGGACGGTGCCCTGACGCAACTTGAGGCCTGTCACCCGTTTCCCCTCATCCTGTCACCCGCTACCTGGGACCAGAGACCAACACTCACCTCACTACAACCTCCCCCTACCCTCAAGAGACAAGAGGCTTTTTTTTTCAATGAATTAAGACTCGCTTCTTTACAGAATTTATTTGTGATTCACGAATTACTTTCCATCACGCAGAATTAACAACTTCATATGTGAAAGTAAAATTCTGCCAGTTTGCCTCCTGCAGATCGTTACCAGATGTGGTTACTTCCTATATTCATAATCTTTAAATCAATACAGGTGCTATGCAGTTGGCCACCTCAATTGCCTGGTAACATTCCTATGTCACTTTAAATAAATCCTTAACCCAGAAGAGCTTTTGCAATTATGTGTGTGGACACAGTCAGTGTATGAATGCCGGCCACTCTGGAAGCACGATAAGGTTTCTGTGGTTGTCGGAATGTCTTCTTCACCCACACGGACGTTTCATCTCAACTGTGGGGAAATATTTTTCTTTTCTGCTGATATCCAGAACTTCCCAGTAATCCAAAGGGTGCTTGGTCTGAGTATTTATGGACTCAAACCCAGCAAATATTTGCAAATGCTTTGATATTTGCATTTGGCTTCAGTTGCTAACTACAAGCAGTAGAGACATTACAGAAAGGTACATCGTGACAGATGTCAGCTGCCTCCGGGCACGACTGAGGACATAACTATGGATGCAACCTGGAAATGAAAGTAGGGAATGATGGGTTTTAAAAGATAATAAATTAAGATGAAAGTAATGCACAGGTGGAAGCAGGGTCTGTGGTGGGAGGAGACAGTGAACGTATGCAATTAAGGGCAGGAAGATCTGCTCATGCCCCTTCTGACTCTGTTTTCTAGGACTGTGGATGCAAAGATGTTATAGGCTGAAGTTTCTGCTATTCCTATTTCTAGTGTAAGTATGTTATTGTAACGGTGACAGCACAGAGTCAAAGTGATGGTGTTCTGACGTGAGGCTCTGACCTGCAGTGTCTTTTTCCAGAAGCTGTCCCAGGAAAACCTGTTATATCATGGAGAACCCCCATAAAAGCACGAAGGGAAAAATTAGTTGCTAGAGAGGAAACGAGTTTAGTGGACCATATCCAGAAAGCCATGTGGTGCTGTATTATACCTAATTTCAGCCCTTCACACTTAGTAAGGATTTATTACCCACTATATCTCATTTCAACCTATTGGTTTCTGACTCTGAAAGATGGCAATAAATCTGGCACTGCTGTTTTCACGTTCCGTGCTATGAACATGTATCTTCAGCAAACAGTAAGCCAGCTTTGGAGATTGGAGTTTGAAGCCATGGAACAATGTTCAGAGAAGCTTGTAGGCATGGGCAGCTGGTTTTGGTTTGAAGGGCTGCCAAAAAAATCCTTTCAAAACTTGGCTCTTCCCAACCCCATATATCCTTCACAGGCTTTGCCTTCACTGCATAAGTAAACAAAAAAGCTTCAATGAATTCAGGAACTTGAGGGATTATTTTAGTTAGGATAAAGTGGTGTGATCCTCTCATGTGAGTAACCAGTGCTCAACCAGGGCATTCATGTGAAACTTCCAGTCTGCCTATTATTTACCTGGACTTTACCTCTAGGTAGTTAATGCAAAAAACCATAACTCTGTCTAACATACCACAGAATCATAGAATGGTTTGAGTTGGAAGGGACCTTAAAGATCATCATACACACCCCCCCTCAGCTGGACAGGGGAGAGAAAATATAACGAAAGGCTTGTGGGTCGAGATAAGGACAAGGAGATCACTCACCAGTTATCGTCATGAGCAAAACAGACTGGACTTGGGAAAATTAGCTTAATTTATTACCAATCAAATCATAGCAGGATAATGAGAAATAAAAACTAAATCTTAAGACACCTTCCCCCCACCCCTCCCTTCTTCCCAGGCTCAACTTCACTCCTGATTTCTCTCCCTCCTCCCCGCCAGTGGCACAGGGGGATGGGGAATGGGGTTGGGATCAGTCCATCCCATGCTGTCCCTGCCGCTCCTTCCTCCACAGGGCAGGGCAGGACTCCTCACACTCCTCCCTGCTCCAGCCTTGGGGTCCCCCCACGGCAGACAGTTCCCCACGCACTGCTCCCG
>NW_009258668.1:764651-790866 GCF_000687185.1 Egretta garzetta
CGTCAGATGCGGAGGAAGCTTCTGGCAGCATCTCACAGAAGCCACCTTGCACCCCCTCCACTACCAAAACCTTGCCAGGCAAACCCAATACATATCCAGGCATTATCTTTTCTGCTACAACCCTCTCAATTTTCTGTCTGCGCCTAGAACTGGTTCTTGCTGCAATTTATTATTAGTCCTGGCATATCATGGGTATCTGTCCTACAGTGGCTCAACCACAGCTGGCCTGAGCCAGGACACACAGATATTGTCTTCCTAAACTTAGTGTGTTTTTAACGCAAAATGTTATGCTCCCTTCCTCAAGGCCAGCAGGTTATTTTCTACCTACTGTCTTCAACCTCTGGAGTTTGGCACTGTGACTACTTGGAGGTTGCCCAAGGAGCTGATGGTGAGACTTTCCATAATATAATGCATTGCTAATGCTGGAAGGAGAGGAAGAAAGAGGTAAGTATCAGGAATCCAGTCCCCAGGAAGCTAACTTTAGGTACAGGTGGAAGCAGCCAAGGTCTCTGGAGCAGCAGTGGTCGTGCATAAAAGATGTCACCTTCTGCCTTCTCAGCCAGCCACTGCTGGGGAGGGCAGGGAGCTGGCACAGTCCTGGCTGACCTGGGCTGGGTGCAGGTCTACAGCATGCATGTGCTGCCTCTGCAGCATCAGTGATCAAAAATAATTTTTGTACGAGGGAATGCTCTTCTCCCTCTTCATTGCAATCAGGCTAAAGTTCATTTATCTCCACTTGTGAGTATTTAGTTTCACCAGGTCCATGATCATCCCAGGACAGCAAGTACTGGCTTACAGAGACACCACAGCTCATGCAGATAAGCATGAATTGAGAAGGATGAGGCTCAGCTCTTCCCAATGGCCATGATGAATTGGTGTCAACTCATGCCACTGGTGGCTGGTTTTGAGATGCCCTCAGAGGCTCATATTATAAGATATTTGGTCCAGTTACTGTGTTTAAGTTAGTCCCGGAACACTTAAAGATGAAACTCCTTGGAGGTTTCTTAATGTCAAGAGAATTTCCCAAACTGGCATGAAACAATAATGGATTTTTTCACTTTTTCCCCCATTCTGATTTTTTGGAAAATGTTTCTGGAAGGTACTAACAGCCTACAATACACCCCTCAGAGACATTTAACTGGATAGCTACTTCTGGATGTGCAAGTGAAATCTTAGACCAGTATTTAATATTCAGGTAACCAGCCAACGCTCCCTCAAAAAAGCCCTGCTTTTCCTTGCTCTGTGCAGTAGACTTGATGGCATTCCATCGCTGGCTGTTTTTCAGTGGCATTGCTGGCTGCAGCAGAAAAAGATGACTGACAATAACTTACACTGAGGCATTACTGAGGAACGGTGAACAAATTCATTGAGGAACGCTGAGGCAGGTGAGGAGAACTATCCCATGAGTTTGCTGACATAATTCAATCTCATTTCCTGAATGTAAGACATACAGTAATAACAGACAATAGTTGCTACGTTCTGGCCATGATTTCTTTTCTCAAATAGGTGTTTAGTGCATCCCGTAGCCTTTTTTCCTGGCCCATTCAGCCCGCTGGATAAACCAAAGTTAGGGTAAGTCAATGATAGTGACATGTTAAGGAAAATTCCATAGAGCCTGCTGTAACTATAGGGTTAAGACTAGATTGGGGTAGGTGTTGTTAAAGAATGGGCATATATAATTATGCCTTCAGCCCATGATAAACTGCTCAGTTGTCCCCTGTACAGCTCCCTCCATGGTTGGGTTAACCACCAGCCGAGCTGAATCAGTAGAAGAAAGTTAGGAAATAGAAATGAAGGTTAAGCAATAGGTACTGTAGGAGTTTTAGACTCCTACAAGGATGTCCTGCAACTAAGGTCAAGGGTTAGAATTTAGAATTTAGAATAAGTTAACAAAGAACACCAAGCTTTTGTACCACCAGAAGATGAAGACAATGACATTTGAAATGGACCAGACAAAGCGGAATGCGGCAGGACTGAGACGGAACGTGCCAGCAGAGGAAAATTGAGAAATTTTTACTGACCAAGAAGAACAGACGAATTGAGAATGCAGTGGAAACTTACAGTAGCCTTTGTCTATTATGCAATCATGTCGAAAAGGAATATAAGGTGTGAAGTGAATTTTTTACATTGCCACTCACTGAGGTGATGGCCCAAATCTGAGTTGTTAATAACGGCAAACCTAGAGAAACCCAAACTCCGGTGAAATTCTTTAACAGATGTGTACTCTTGGATTAATTTGTTTCATGTCGCTGCAAGATTTTCTGTTAAAAAAGCACCAATTATTTTGGGTAGAAGTGTTATAGTCATCATATGACACAGGTTAGCTCCCAAAACACACTGCAATGGCACAAAACTTTGCATGAAGTGCAACGAGCACGGAGCGTGACCTCATGGAAGCATCTTCAATATATTTTGGGGACACCCGGTCGACTTGGAAGGAGTGTTTGCTCCTAGTGAATATCCCGTGCGATTCAATTTTTCCATTATGAAAAGCGAGCATGTAAATTTTCCATTCCTGATTTACATCACAAAGGTGCAGCCTTTCTTTGTGTCTCGCCCAGATACAGAATTCCAGCAATTACGATGAATGGGAGATTAGTCTATCTTGTCAGTCTATTTGGCAAATAAGGTTGTAGCTGCTTGTACATGGCAAACAATCAATTGTTGTATAATTAGTCGCATATTGCACCATTGGCATTAAAGTTCACCAGGTCTGAACTTCTTTTCTGTCCTTCCCTGTTCATTAGAGCTTCATTCACATTCCTCACAGAACAGCTTAGTTTGCTTTTTACTTTTAATTAAAAAGGCAAACTTTTGGCATCTGCATGCCCTGAAAATGCAAACAGTTCTTAATTAAAGTGCAATATAGTGCCAAAAATAAGTATAATTAGTTGGGCAGTGCGGCAGCTAACAATGTACTTCATTCTGTGTATACAAAACCACAAGAAATTGCAAAAACAGAAGCAGAGTTTAGTGAGAGGAATAAAATAACCATAATAAATCAGTGCTGCACAGTTTTTAAACCCTTTATTTCCCTCATTACAATTATTGCAATGAGAATCATATCCATTCTTACGGTATTGCATTAAAATGTTGATAATGTGTCTTCATATTCAGTGTTATTAATAATCATGCAACTGTGTATTTATCATTGTTTATTCACTCGCATCTAACAGCAAACCCGGATACTGGCTGTATTAGAGCGCTATATTACATTGCATTACAGCAATAATCACGTCCATAATTTCTGCTGTAAAAGATGGATCCAAGTGGCAAAACTGAGTCCTGGGAACTGAATTTCGAAAGCCCATGATAGATGGATCCGGGGCTTTGCTTGGACTTACCAGTGTAATTTAAACACCTCCTTTATATGTTAAAGATTGATTTGAACTTGGTTATCAAAAGCCTGGGGATAATTGTTCATCTCCTCAAACAGCAAAATTCTGCCAGAAACTACATTATCCATGAGCCTCTAAATACGCCATTTCATTTCTAGGTTCTTCCAACTCTGAATTCAAACAACAGTAAAACCATTGAGATTCTTCAAATGCACGTATTCCAAGGGTTTCCAGCTTCTTTACACATCCTCGTTCCTCCATATTGTGTCTTTCTAGGAGTATCTGGTGATTAAAGAAGTTTTTGATTTGTTTGCAACAAATTCGGTACAAGAAAAAATAAAGCCCACGAATTGCTGTGCCAGTAGTGTTTGGGTGCATCCACATATGAGACTATGTCTCTCTCCTCTGACAGCTTACTGATTAAAAAACCACAAATGCATCCTAAATGCAGGCTACCCCTCTTTCAGGACAGCGGCTCGGTTGGTGTATAGGAGCATAACTCAGTAAACCCAAACAGGTTAAAACTAAACGAGGAAAAGATTTTATTTCAAAGTGTTCTACTCTTTTTTATAAGCCCTGAGTTCAAAACCCAGGCTGCTCTTAGAAAGGTTTCCAAACCGCCTTCAAGGAAAAACCAAAAAATGATACATCTAATGTTCTTCTGGGGCTTACTCCAGGATAGATACTCCTTCTGCAGCCTTGATCTCCAAACTGGCCTCCTGCTGACGCCCAGAGGAACTCTGTACATGGATTCGGCATGAGGTCAACATGCCCCAGATCTCCGTGATGTTCTTTGAATGATACTCACAGCCTGGTCCTCCTACTCTCTCGTTTTTCTTAAAGCAAAAAAACCCCACTCATTTCAAAATTCCTGTTTCTTAATTTTGCCTTGGAGGTAATTACGCATGTCATCTAGTACCTACCAAGGATAATGGAGAGGCATTTACTGACGGACGGACCCAGGCTCCCAAATATCCAGTGATCCCATGAAAAATATCTTGCCTGTATCCATCCGTCTTTCATTTGGATATGAAAAAGAAGTGTGTGGAAAATTCCTGTTGGAATAAGCATACTTTTTTCCCAACCTGTCCAATATGCATCTTCCCCCATGCACTGATGAAGGGATTGTTTTCTTGCCTAAATACCCCTGCTCAAAAATAAATAAACTTGTGAAGCGGCAATGTGCTACTGGATCCTGTGCTTCAGACACAGCAGCAGCAGCAGCAATGTCTTTGAAATTCTGGGGTTTATTTGGTCATGTTTTAATTAGATGTCTGCTCATTTTGAAGTTAATATGCTTGTCCAGCTCACGTTCTGGTGAAAAATATTTCTAATAGATATACTGATTTAAACCTGTAAATCTTGCTCTCAAGCTTTTTATGGGACTGACTGTAGAAAAGGCGGAAGCCTAAAGACTGAATTAATTTTTGTGTCTGTATTTTAACACCCCAGATTTTCTGTTTGGTAAGAATTTTCTGTTCTGGTAAGAATAAGGTTACGTGTGCACTCAACACCACTTGGTCATTTGTATTAATAATAGTCTGATTTATACATGCAAGTCTAGATGTACAGAAGCAGCATCAACTATCGCTGCTTTGAGCCTGAAGCGAGGTCTAAGAGGCCAGTCCAGCAGGAGTTAATTACTTAATTGATAAAGACATAAAAAGTCATAACCCAGACGTGATTTAAAAAAAAAAAATACTGATTTTTATGGTGCTGAAGGAAGCAAAATGGAGCAAACAGCATAGAACTCACACACTTTTTGTTTAACTCGGATGACTCTATAGGCCAAGCTAGATTTGTCTGCTTATTTTAAAGCAAGTATAAAAGAATAGTAAAGTTTCCTGCATGAATAATGCCATAGCCACCTGGCAGCTTTGGGAAGCGGAGAAAAAATGTATGAGGACAAACTAAGCACCTCCGCCTAGCAGAAAAGAAATAACCCTCCATGAGAACATTTAAAATATATTTTGCAAATCTACTGTTAGGCGTTGTTTAGCTAAGCCTCGTAAGACAAGCATTTCAGCATTATGGGAGGCTGGTCTGCAATTTAGCAGAACACAAAAATTGTCATCATCCCAGTAAAAATGCAAGGTAAAATAACAACCTAAACATGTATTACTGCTTAGCATAAGACAACCTCAAATATAAAAGCACTCTCTGGCAGCACTGCCTTCTCTGCTTTCAAAAGCACCTCTAAAAATGCAATAAAGTGTTTCAGATGGGAGACAGATTAAAAATAACTGCAGCACATACACTCTAGTCATATAGTATATCTCAGCAGGGATATTGCCAGGTTTCGTGGGTGTCTTCCTCTGGGTGACTGACATTTTCATTAGAGGATCCAGAAATGCCCACGATTTCCTCGCCGCCGAAACTCCTGCAGCTCTTAGAGAAACTGCAGGTTGGGTTCTGAGATGACAACACCTCTTCTTCATCCTGCCTTCCCTTTCACAATTTCATTCTTCCCTTGGCCCCGAGGAGAGGGCACGCCGTCTTGGGCAGTCCCGTTAATCTCTCCGCGGTTTCAGCCCGCAGCTCTTGCTCTAAGGACGCCTTGGCCGCTCCGTGGGGCTCGCAGACAGAGAGGAAAGTCTGCTGATTAAGGTGGCTTGCTTAATGCAGGTTTATAAATCTTCTGTCCTTCGACGTGTCCTGGCCTGGCTGGCCTAGGAAAATACTCAGGCCAAAGATTATTATCAGCTGCAAATGTACAGCAAGCAGGGAAGAAAAAGGAACTCGGCATTGCCAGGTGGACTGGAAGGTGTTGGCGAGAGGAGGTAGAAAATGAATCCGAAACAAGTCGCTCCTAGTCTGCAGATTCCCTGTTGCATTCCTTTCTTCTTCATTGCAGAAAAGCAGCCCTTCCCACCCAGAATCAATACCTAGCAGGTGACACAGCAGAACCAGGGGCTGATTCTGCATCCCCTTGTGGTGAAAAACCACAAACTGGTGGTTTGCCTCAATGCAAAGTCCAAAATCTGGCCCTTAGCGCTCTGAAAATGCAAAGATCTTGGCAAGATCATTGACAGAGCTCAGTGTTGTTGCTGTAATACGCAGCTGCAAGGACTTTGATGCCTGTCTCGAATTTTGGCCCTCTCTGGATCAAATGAATTGCGCTGAAAGGGACATGTCACTTATTGCAGTAAATCAAAGGCTTCCTCTCCCTTGGTGTGTCACTGAAATCCACTCCTATGTCTATCTCACCTCTGAAACTTCTTCATCTCATTAATTGCACTCACGAGCTGGGAAGGGGTTCAGCTGATACAATTTTAGCCAGCTGACAGGTAGCAGGCTGCTGTAAAGTAGATATCTACACTCCTGCAGTCAGATCACCCAAAAAAGCCAGCAAGACCCACCAAAATAGTTGAAGCCACTTGTGCTCCAGCTCATTGCTCTTTTTCAACATCCTCCTGAAGGGATGAAGCCAAAGCCCCAAACCTACAGCGCAGTCAAAACCTTCTTAACATGCTTGTGCTTCCAAACCCTCCCTAAATTCTCAGTCTGACAAGGTACTTCGGTTTCATTTTCTTCTTCAAGAATAGCACAAAAGTTATTTTTGTGACTGGTCCTTGTCATTAGCTACTTTATAAGCCATTCAGCGTAACTCTTTCCTCTCCAAAAGTGTTATGTGAGCCAAGTTGAATATTTCTAATTTGTCACCTCTGACACATAGCGTGGCCAAGTATCTGCAGTGTTTGAGATCCGGTTGTTGTTTGCATGGATGGTGCCAAAGTGCACTCTCTTCAGGTAGCATTGCAAAGACTCAGTGGCTGCTAAGCCCCCTGACGTCGCACTGAATTTCCATGGAAAGGGCTTCTCTTCTCTATTTGCTATTTCCATAAGTTTTCTACAGGTAAGCCCCCTTGGTAGGATGCCTCTGGAATATGACCTCAAGGACTAAGCTGAATCCTGTTCATGCATAATGTTCATTTAGATGTATGTCTGGATATATTTTCATAAAATTTGTCCTGCTTATCTCTAATATGATGAACCTAATATCTCACCTGATGCATGTGATGTGAAATATTTAGTAGGGAAGCCATTATTCCCCTGGGCTGAAAATTAATGATGGAATATCACTGGGCTGTATCATAGCCACTTGCTTCTAGGGCTGCTGAAAGGGTTTTTGAAAAAAAAATTCTGCTAGGGCAAGCAATAAAGAATATAAACCTGTGAATTTAGTGATTGTATTTCCCTGTTGCTCAGTCCCCGTTTGTATATTTAAGGCTCATGGAATCTGAATCTATATGATGCCAGACTCATTCTTGATATGCCTCTATCCCCAGTTTGGACTTCCTGCAAGTGATGATAACACTATAAAGTAACAAAAAGCCACAATCATTTCATTCTGCTACTGGCCAGGCTACTGTCTGGAGCTGAAAGGGCTTCCTATTTTGGTGACTCCTCTCATAAGTGGTGAAAAGACAGGAAAGTCACTGGAGAGGCCGTAGGTTGAGAAACAAGGTCAGCAGAGGTTCCAGCAGTTCATCTTCCAGATTTTTAAAGACTCCAGTTCAAACTTCAGTTATGCACCAGCTCCATTTTGTTGAATGCATTTTCAGTTGACCCTTTCGTAGACAACTGTGCGTCACAAAACCATTGGTCTTGGGTATTTTTTACTTGGCAAATTCCTGAGGTTGCCACCTCAATAGTGAAATTAGGATTGAGTTATCAGTAGATATGACGACCTTGAAGTATCTCTAAGCACACAAGTGAGGAATAAGGAAGAGCAGAGTGCACTGTGTAATCACAGCCCGGCCCCAACATTTTACCCTCCAGCAGCCACATAACGAGTACTTTTGGAAGTAGATAGGCTATCCCTGAGGTTGGTTCTTTTTTTTTTTTTTTTGCAGTTAGGGCACTTGGATAAATACGACATACTCAGTGCACAGCCTATGCTTACAACATCATCTCATCCTTTACAAATAATATAAATTGGGCCTGATCTTTCTTCTGAGGCCTGGTGAAGAGCAGACCTTGTCCATATGTCATCTGCATGCAAGAAGGCTTGTTTTCCTGAGTGCTGCTATACCATGGAGCGACCAATGGAGCCTTGCTGAAAAGCAAAACAGAAGAGATGGAAGAGAGTTTGATGGGTGTCATCTCCAACTCTACATTTCTTTCCCTTCTGGGAATGCAGAACCAGAGTGCCAGGAGCTTCCAGCACAGGACATGGTCTCTCTTCTCCCACCTTCTTCTTCTGGGGACAACGAGCTGAAACCCAGCGACTTACTGAGCAGGAACGAGGGGCCCGGGGCAGGCTTGGTGGCTTGGGACATGACTTGGTTTGGGAAAGAAACCCAGGCACTGACACAGAAACATCTGCCACAAAATCACCCCAAACACCAAGCCCTGTGTCATGGCCTGATGCTCTTATCTATAAACTTCAGGCTCTTACAAATAATTTGGGTTCCATAAAACAGATAACGAGGAGGAAAAAATATCGTATGTATATCCTATATATGTAGGCCATTGTACAATTTGGTAGATTATCCTATGTGGAATAACTGTCTGGTGCATGAAATAAATTAAATAAAAGCACTCTCAAATCTCACAAATGGTGTAACGGTGCTTCTGATGTGCCTCTATTCTAAGATTAAATACCTGTGGGAAGTGAGTGTTTAGGTGAAAGCCTTGCAAGAGAAAAATCCTTCTGGGAGAAAGACGCTGCTTCTCTGTAGAAAACTCCTTCCAAAGACCTGCTTTTTGGTGAAATGTTTCTGTTGGTTACATGAACAGTAAGCTTTGCGAACAGTGATTCCTTTTTGCCTTCTCGGGGGTTTTACAGGGGATGTTTTCAGAGACTGTAAGTGATCCAGGGGAGAGCACTGTTGAGACATCAGCCCTGCAGCTCCCAGGCTGCCGAAAATGGGTCACTGAGATAAATGTTCATACAGGTTTCCCCTTTGGGAGTCTGTATCTACAGCTGCGCCACTAGAGAAATCGCATCACAGGAACGATGCAGTAAAATGTGGATACTTGAAGAAACGAGCATGCCATTGGTTAATACAAAAGCCTCGGTGCCATCGAATCACCACGCAAAGGCAAGCAAAACTGACAATTCGTTTTGTTTTGGAAAATAATTTGGCAAGCCAAATGTCGTGTTTATTTGTCATCCTCCCAAACCCAGGCCTTGCCAGGGTTGGTGTTAATCAATATATGCATTGCTTTACAACAATTTCACAAAAAGAAATGGATGTTTGGGAAATTATCAAATAAAATCTGCCTCTTCCTTTTATATGCATGCACTACCTCCGCTCCTATATGTCTTCTTCCTTTCTAGACATCTGCTTGAGGAAGAAAAAAACCCTGTTAGGTTATTAATTCAGAAGCATCCTTCTACTAAAAAAAAAAAAAAAAAAAAGTAGCAAACTAAAATTGAAACATATCCAGGATGCTTTGGCACGGCTCCCAAGCTCTCATTCCACTTGTAGCTGATGAGAGGATGCCACTTTGTTGAAATGATTAATCAGTGGCAAAAGGGCTCTTACCACCTACCCCTCAGCTAGGCTCTCCGCAGCCCACTCGTAGGAGTTTGCTCAGCCTCCGAATCTTCTCTCTCCTCCTCCGATGGACGATGGCTCCTGCTTGACAGTCTCATAGGTCTGATTGCTTCTTCCAGTATGCGACGCAGTCCTGAACCGTGTGGACCCAGTGTGAGCAATGGGAGCTCAGTGTTCCTGCAAACTAGTAAATAATAGATTTGTTTTAATTATGGCCTCTTGCTGATGCAAGAGCAGCATGAAAAGGCTGTAGACCCCAAAGGAAAAAATTTCCTCCTGACCCCCACACCCCCAGTGCTCAGCCATTTTCAAAGCCTCCTAAAACCACAGCTGGTCAGGAGGTGCAGCAAAGGGGAGCAGAGGCAAAGGGGTCTGAGACACAGGGCGATGGCTGTGCTCTTGCTGGGAGAGAAGGGGAGGACTATACAACATGAGGATGCAGGAGGTGAGGATGCACGTTGCTCTGTCCCCACTCCGCCTCCCCAAAATCACAGATAACCTCTGGCAGAGGCAACCTGAGCAACTTCAGTGCGTGCAGAAAGACACATCTTTAAATACAGCAGATATCCAAAAGCGTGTGGAGTTTAAGAGTAAGGACCCCCCCACCTTTCCTTTCTCCTTTAAATGAGTTATAAGCATGAATGTTCACTGAGTGTCAAATTTGCTGCATTTTACTCTTCATCATGGCAGAATAAAAATATGCAAGTCCAGTGCAAGAATGAATAAATTCAGCCCTTAGATTTATCGATTATTTTTCTAGTCACTATCTCAGAGCAGTTATTGTTAGCAGCTGAGTGACAGGCCGAAGCTGCCACCATCCATAAAAGTTCGGACTGTAATCCATAATAACAATTGTATTTTCTTTTCCACTTAATTGCAAATGTGAAGATCGGGATTTGCACATTATGCCCCAGCAGGATTCCTGCATGCGTGTTAAACGCGGCTCACCGCAAAGCATCGCGGATTTGTTACCCCTCTCAGCTGATCACAGCAAATTGCTTACATTGAACCACGCTGAGCACTTTGCTATCAAGCCTGGGCCTTTCCTTTTATGCAGTCACTATTTTAGGAAGGTAAATATTTAGCATTCATTCTGTGGAAAAGATGCTCTATTTATATCATCGGACAAGAAGGAGGTCGTTGCCTGAGCAGAATTGCCAATCAGACGCTGGTCTGAGCAGAAGCCAGAGGCCTTTGCAGAAGTCTTGGTATTGCAGTTGAGGCATGTTTTCAGCTGGGTTCTTGCAAAACATTTCTGGTTTTAAATTCTGTAGTGGATTTTTCAAGTGTAATTTAAGTTTAAGGGTAACTTAAGCTGACTCTGGAGCCAACACAGTACTGAGAGCTGAAAAAAATCTGCCTTCCTAGATGTAAGAAGAGGTTTGACACTCTTATTGGATGTTCTTTGCAATACTTACCCATAACATATGAGAATCAATATATTTATATCGAGATCCTCAGGTCATATTCCCCATGAGCATCGGCCAGCACGGCTCTCTGGATGTCAGCAGAGCAGAGCATGCTGAATTACAGCGGCCTGCCGCAAGGAGCATGCCCAGCCCATCACTGCTGACGTCAAGGTTGGGAAGCACCTTCTCTTCTTTCACCGTGCCTACTCTCAGACCTGTGAGACCCCTCTTCTCTGGCTTCCCGGGGGAAATGAAATTGAAAGATGTCTGAGGGACTGTGCTGTGTGGCATTGTGGCCCTACTGTATGTTTGGAGACAAACCAATTTGCTAAGTTCTCACCTAAGGGCTCTCTTCCTGCACGTGTCCTGCAGGAGACGCTCCTCCCAGTACGGGTGGGCACCAGTGGCCAGGATGTGCAGAACATTCTTCTGCGACTCCTGCCCTAACACTTGGAGACTTAAAGAGTCTCTGAAGCATTCTGAGGAGTGCAGATGGACATGGGATGCTCTTATCATGCAGACAGGCCTTCAGGTTAATTTTCATCTTATCTTCCTAACGGCGTCCTATTTCCTCAGCCTGTGTGTCAGGCTATAAATTTTAGGCATCTCAGTGCCACTCCAATAAATAAAGCAGCCTGGTTTATAAATTCCCTCTGACCTTGTGTGCAAACCCACACTGCTGTGGTAGGGCTCTTGCAAACAAGCCTGCTCAAAGCTTTCTTGTCTTTCCCAGTTTAGCCTCAATTTTGCCAGCACTTGGCACTCACTGCCAAAACACAACTGAGAGCCTGTAGTTGAGCACAGTCACGTCTAAGATGCCTTCTGGGACTGTGGGCCCACGGGAGAAGCAAGCCCCAACTGTGGGGACCACAAGCCCTCTGCATCACTGGGAAAGAGATGGGTGCCCCCCCAATGGGACGTGGGATCCAGGGAACTTCTTCTCCTGGCTTTCTGTGGTTGGATTATGCTAAATCCAGTAAGAAAAAGCTCAGATTGAGATCTTTACCACAGTTTAGACATTCATTATTTATCTTCCTCTGGCTTTGTTCTCTTTATATGTGGGTCCTGGTGTTTTGGGTCCCCAAACACTCATCTTATACAGCATCTTGTCCTGCAGAGCTCACCTCCAGTCACTATGGATCCTGGTGAGCGCCTTGTCCTGAGGCTACAGAGCTAGGTGGGTTGGGAGGGAGGGAAGTTCTTTTCAGCCCTCTTTATAGAAAGGCACAAAAAGGGGAAAAATGAGAGAATTTCAGGGCTGCATTTGGGAGGTTCACCTGAAAGTGGGAAGAAATGGTTTTTGTTTTCATCTATGTGTAATTATATTCCATTTCTGTTTGGCAGCTGCTTCTAATCTGAGAAAAATTCTGAAAGCACTTCTGGATTTTCACAATAAAATTCCTAATGAAGAAAATATAAAAAAATGCCAACTAAAATGTCTCTGCTTATGAAAGTCTCATAATTTTCTGTCATATACTTCAGTTTTCCAAACGTTGTTTCCAAACTGAATGCTTTTACCAATAAAAGCTTCATTTTTCATTGAAAAGCTAGAAATTTTCTGTCCAAGTGGAATTTTCATTGTTTCAATAAGTTATTTCTAACTTAAAAAAAAATCTCTATGAGAAGTTGAAAATTAATTTTAAATCTAAATAAAATTCTGAGACTTTGCTCAAAAAAAAATAAAGAAGCTTTCATCACATAGTAACAGGGTTGTTCAATAAGTTACCACTATATAGGATAAATGAATTAATGAGAAAATAATGTTTTAATTTGGTCCTTTCTTACAATCTTTTGTGTGTTTCTGAGGAGATATCCAAATCGCGCAGTCCAATCCTATCCGTTAGCATTGTGTGAAAACACAAAGTGAAATCTGACCTCGTTAAAACCAATGGGTGTTTAATTGGTGTCTTTACTGGAGTCCCGGTTTTAACTATAAACTACACCGGGCATTAAGAGTATGGCTGTTAAGCCCAGATTTTTAGGTTGTGGAAGTTCCATAATTCAAATACCAGCAGAACCCCCCCACCCCAAAGATCCTTCTTATTCACTGTGTACCAAAACATCCCCTTCTCCAGTTGCAGTTCAGGTCAACTGACATCCTCTGTACGGCTTGTTCCGTCCCATTTTTCCTTTTTAATTTCTTCTAAAAGAAGAAAAAATGAGAAGTCCTTTCAAAACTGCCAGTCTAAGAGCTCCCTTTGACAAAAAACTTTGCTGAATTGTTCTGACCTTTTCAAAACATTTTTCTTCCCCCCCATTCCTGTTTCAAACCATGTTTTTTTTTAATATGTGACAAATTTCTGTGCAATGAGTTTTGATGAACAGAGACTTTCTGACTCCCAAACATTTCACTAGAAATTTTCCAAGCAGCTACAACAGCCTCTGTAACTGGTGGGATATGTATAGATGATGGTCGCTCCTCCAGTGAGCAGAGATGGTTGAATCAGGCGTTGCATTAACATACATGTGAACTTTCTGAAAAGTTCATCACCCCAATCATTTTTTCTTGAGCTTGTTCTTCATCATCTTTCCATTTTTAATGTGCTGCGGGCAGAGTCAGGGTCACGAAAGGCTGAGCAACCTGAGCAAGCAGAGCACAGGGAACGCAGCTTCTGCAGTGGTGATCACCACAGAAAGTGCCTCTGTCCATCCTTCCTTCCTTCCTTCCTTCCTTCCTTCCTTCCTTCCTTCCTTCCTTCCACCCTCCTGCTTTCCAGCTGTAAAACCCACAGCGGAAACAGAGCAGCATTTGCTTCATTCACAAAGCAGCAAATGTTCCTGGTTCTCTGTGAATTATGAAGAAAGTATTTATTCCACCTGGCTTTTCCTCCAGAAGAGCTGGCTTTATCTCTCAGATTATAATAAGGATTTATTTTTAAATCCTTTGTTTATTCTTACCCTGCAGGACACAGCTGTAATCTCTCCCTGTTTCATGTTCAGTGTGTGGGGTAGTAACATGAAAAGACTTCCAGGACTCTAAAACGAAACTGCTTTTTTATTAGGCAAATTATTTACCGAAATGCTTCGATGGGATTTGCATTCTGACCGCGTTCCCGCAGTCTCCTGCAAGCCCTTCTCTGCCATCTGTGCTTCTCCCTCCATGCTCCGTGTGGGCTGCTCCATCTTGTCATTTAGCAACTGCTGTTGTGTCTTTTGTGCCAGCTTTTGTTACCTTTATGGGGCAGGAGTTCGTAATAAATTGCTGAACCTCAAGCACTGGTTTTCAACCTCTTCTCCAAGAATACCTGCTCCGGAGTGCTTTGGGAAAACCAGTTAAGGGAAAGCAGCATGCGCGTGTTTCTGCACAATCTGTGCAAGCGCAGTTTCTAAAAGGACCTGTGCCTCCACCAGAAGCTTCTCGGGCATTCAACACAGTAAGAAAAAAGCTGAAAATTGCTGCTGGGGAAAAAGAGCCTTTACCTTATCTTTGCACCACTGAAGGCTCCCAGTGCAAGTTTTCGTTGCAGTCAAAGGTATCTCTGTGGCAGACATCGATGTACCGGGCTGAGTTTATAATCCCACCACAGCTCGGATCGTGACGGCTCCCAGGTTTTTATGCAGCCCACGGGGAAGCCAGCTTCTGTCCTGCAGGTTCTCAGGCTGTGTTGCATTATAGTTGACCTTGACTGCAAAGGAGGCATTTTCTCTTTTGTGCCATAATGCAAGATGGGAGAATTGGTTTTGCTTTAGTATCCTGTGTCCCCAGAGCCACCATTTGTCACGCATAACATGAGCATTAGGGACTATTTGACCAAAATCCACGTTACAGAACTGCACAGGTAGCATGGCTTTTTTCTGGATCACAACACCTAGGTGTTTTTCCAGATGCCCAACTATCCTTGGCTGCCAGATGTCTGGAAAAATGACTAATGTGCAGATAATGATACTCCATGTACCCACTGTGGATCCAAACCTAAATTCATCTGCCTGCTGTACGTGCATGGAGCCACAATATCACTTGAACAGCAGGCCTCCCACATCTCATTCGGTACACATATCAATTTATCTTTCTGGGATTGTCACCAGTTTCAGCATTTAAAATCTGGCAGCCCAGTGTGACCCATTGTCTAAACATAATGTCAAGTATATTAAGCAGAATGTACCTTCAGCTTCTGGCTCGTGGGTCTTGCCAAGAATATAGAGCATCAGTCTACCCTGACAGGGTAGTGCCAGCCATAAGAAATGGACAGATCACAAGGCTGAGTGGGCTGTTAAAAAGTGAAGCCTCTTCTTTATTATTTGTTCTTTATATTCCCATCTTGCTCTCGTCCACGTGCATGTGGGTATTCTTTTGGGAGGAAAGCTGCACGCTTTATCCCAGGCTTCCTTCTGTCCCTGTGTACAAAGTACGTATCACCCTCATGATGTAAACCCTTAATTCTGCTGGAATTATTCGCCACTTCTCTTTATATAAACCCCCATTTTCCATACCTTGTTTATCTCTGCAGTCACACATTATAAGCTCCTGGCTTAGCATTACTGCTGCAATCAGGCTTCCTTCGCAGGTGACAGCTTCCTTCTGGTGACACCTTCCCTCTCTGCTGGCCCCTGGCCAACCCGTTGACAAGGCTCACTGCTGAGGAATCAACTCACTCTTGCTGTGGCCAGCACATGTTTTTAAACCCCTTTAAATGAGTCATGTCCCCATCCCATCCCAGCATCCATGCTTCACTCACGTAGAAGAGCCTATCTCCCCGCAGGATGAGGCCACATGAGCCGTTGTGCTGAAGAAGCTTTTGTAAGAAGTCCTCTCTACAGGGATGGTTACATCATTATTGTCTCCTAACAAGCTGTGGAGTCCCAACCTTCTTAACTTTTCTATTTCCAGGACTGGCCTCTTCAAAGCTTTACAGCTTTCCTTTAGATGATGTCCACAACCACCTTCAGACCCATAAATCCAGCAGACAGATCATAGGCAGGCTGGGCATTGCTTAACACAGTGATTGCATTCCCACCATTTAAATTGCTCTCTTCCTTGTCACATGGTCTCAGAAATATTCTCTTTACTTTTCTAGATGGGTCTATGATCCCTGGTTCTTCTTACTATGGTACATGTTAATCGAGAGGATTGCAATTATGTGATATAGCAGCTGATACCTGATAACAGAATAAAGGTTATCTCTTCTTGCACGGGTATGGTAAGTGAAGAGAAATTAGCAGAGGTGCAAAATCTGGGCCTTATCTTGCACTACCATAATAGGGAGAGAATTGGGGCTTCCACACTCAGCAGCTAATCCCTAAATACCTAATTTACAATCACGACAATATCTTATCTTTCTCAGGTGTTGTTTGGGAAACAGAGAGTCCGGTGTATTTTGCTAGAAGAGCTATTCAGATTTTGTTAATGTGCTAAAAGTCCTTGAGATATACTGCCTAAGAAGTAGAAGCAAAAAGGCAGAAGTAGAGGGGTATTTGCTATCACAAAAGTAGTGAGTTTGTGGGGAAGAAAGGATTTGTGAGCCTTAAAAATGAAGAGAGATTTGCACTAGTAAATACCAGCTGTTCTTGTGCTCTGAGCAATTTAGGGTGAAGGCTTGCATTATTATTATTTTGTACCAAGCCCAAGACAATGGGATTCTGGTCTATGATTAGAGTGCATAGATACCATCACAAGTTCTTTATCTTGAGTGGACTGAAGAGCCACAACTTTTTTCTCCCATCTCTGGTATCAGATATGTTTTCTTTTTCATTAATCTGGTTGGAGAGGTATCCATGTAAGAGTCTTTATGATTCACTGCTTGTGGCCACCGTGACCATATCACTGGGACATTGCATCCTCTCCAGTGTCTATTTATCAAACTGAATTTACATTTCTTATTGGACACCACTCCACTCTACGACTCATTTTCTTTCCAAGCCTAGACTGGGCCAGTCATGGAGTAACAAATTAAAACCTGTGGGGTTTTTGCCTCTGCACCTGTACTGGCAATGTTTATTGATATCTCACTTTCTAGTCACAGAGATAATTCATTGTATGTATAAAATGCATGTGATTTGCAAAAATATCCCCAGCTGAGGAAAATATGCTGGCATGAGATTGCCAGTTTTGCTGGTTTTGTAGTTCCAGAGCCCAAACACTCTCTGGAGTCTGCAAAGTCCTAGATTCACGCCTTTGAGCTGGCCAAATCTAATTTGCTTAGGAACACACTGTGTGCTGAAGTCTTCCAACAATTTAAGTTTTCAGCTAGCTGATTTATGAAGATTAGATGGACAGCAGTCAGCCCTTGTGGTTTAGATGTCTACAAGGGCTGGCCACGGTGCCCAAGTGCCTATGTCAAGGTAGCCCATGCAGGGGCAGTTCCCAGGTGGCTCCAGTTTCAACTGTAACTGTCACATCTCCTTTTCCACCATCTTTCACATGGTTAGATACAATCACCAAGGGCTGCATGCTAAAGGACCTTTCCAGAACCTGTTTCTGTACATGTGTGAAACTCTCTGAGCATGCTCTGGAATTCAGCTCTGTCTCTAAACACAAACATCCCTCTGTAATACAAAGTACAGAGTCTAAAGCTAACCCCAAAAGAAGAATAAAGATATATAGCAAAAGCAAACAATTCTGCCAAGCCCTCTGTATTTTGTGAGGTCTTTTCAAATTACGTTGACCTTTCATTTTTCCCATCTTTCTTCCAACTTGTCCAAAAAGGTCATGGCAGGATGGAGAATCCAACCAAGTGAATGAGGCTAATTTGGTCTGGAAAATAAATGAAAATTTAACACTCATTTCTGTAAAATTCAGATTCAATACAAATCATATACACATCTGGTGCAATCCCAATCCACTAAAATGGATGGTCTATAGGGATTCCTTCAAAAAGAACATAAACAATCAATTTAGAGTTGAAGTCTGGTACAGTCAAGCTAACTGGAGAAAATGAATGGGTGAAATGGAAAAGGGAGCTGTCGGGAAAAAAATATCACCAAACAAATGATGTTTGGACCTATTTATTGATTGAAATTGTCAGGTTTTGCTTAAATGTCTCACAAATAAGTTTAGAAGAGTAATGCAAAGCATGAGGATTGCTAGCAAGGGCCATCCACAGGAAAATGGGAAATGTAATGGAGGCATCTATGAATATACCTGTTAGTATCCTAAAACAGTACTTAGGTGGTAAACTCACAAGAGTTCAACCACGTCAATCATGGGTCAGCACTGGAATTGATCCTGGAAGCAATTGCTTCTGGACTCCTCTTTGCCCAGGATATTTGCATGGTTTTAGCCCCACAGTTTCCATGTGAGAAAGCTCACAGTAGGATGGTAACTTAAGCCCTTCTTATGCCCCAACCAAAAAAAAAAAGAAAAAAAAATTAAAAGAAAGCCAAAAGTACCTAGACCCATCAAAGAGGACCTAACCCCCAAAGGGAGTTGGATTAGATGACCTCTAGGGGGTCCCTTCCAACCCAAAACATTCTATGATTCTACTCTGATATGACAGAGGTGAAGTTCAGGTCTATGAAGTCATTCACTGGAAAAAAGCAGTGGCTGGTGTCTTTGACAGTTTATATGAAGTCTCTCACCCAAGAAATCAAGACACCTGGTATAATGTCTTTGTGGGCCATGAGATGTCAGCTTTCCCTTCCTTTCCCCACAGTCCTCCCATGAGACAGTCAGTCACTAAGCTTCAAATGAATTTGGGTGGAAGACCTTCTCTGGCTCCTGCTGTGTAGATGGTAGAGGGATGCTGCCTCTGAAACCAAGTTCTTGTTCCTAACCCTTCTTCATGTACATAAATCACATTAAATAATCATTGCACAAAATTCAGAAATGCTGAAGGAGGCACTATCCAGAGTCCAGGTGTCCCGGTCCCTAGACCTATAGCGGCAACATTGCACTGACTGCCTTTTGGCTTCTCCCTCTCCTTTCTCTCCCATGAATCTTGCTTTCTTCCCTGCACTGTGGCACTATTTCAACACATGGGATTTGGGCCATCCTGCTTGTCCTGGTTTTGGCTGGGACAGAGTTAATTTTCTTCCTAGTAGCTGGTATGGTGCTGTGGTTTGGATTTAGTACCAGAAGAATGTTGATAACTCACTGATGGTTTGGTTGTTGCTGGGTAGTGCTTAGACTGGCCAAGGACTTCTCAGCTCTCCGCTCTGCTGGGGGCATGAGAAGCTGGGAGGGGGCACGGCCAGGACAGCCGACCCCAACTGGCCCCAGGACTATTCCAGACCATGCGGCCTCATGCCCAGTATAGAAACTGGGGGAAGAAGAAGGAAGGGGGAGACATTCTAGGGGTCCCTTCCAACCCAAAACATTCTATGATTCTATGATTCAGAGTGATGGCATCTGTCTTCCCCAGTCACCGTTACGCGTGATGGAGCCCGGCTGTCCTGGGGATGGCTGAGCACCCGCCTGCCCATGGGAAGTGGTGAATGAATCCCTTCCTTTGCTTTGCTTGCGTGCACGGCTTTTGCTTTCCCTATTGACCTGTCTTTATCTCAACCCACGAGTTTTCTCACTTTTAGTCCTCTGATTCTCTCCCCCATCCCATTGTGGGGGGAGTGAGCAAGCGGCTGCGTGGGGCCGAGTTGCCAGCCGGGGTTAAGCCACAACACTGCTGTGTTTCTTGTACTTGCAGGCTCAGGCTGGGGCCATTTGGGTAATGCACCAAGGCAGATTTGCTGTAGCTGGAGAGTTTTCCAAATGTAAACAGGAATTTCAGGTGAATTTGAGATGGCACAGGGCTTTTTTTGGACTGTATGCTTGAGGTAAGAAACCCAAATCAATTTAAATCATTGTTTAGGAAACTGTGAGCCTTGGTCCAGTCTCAGTCATGATTCATGAGGATCTTACTGGAAGCAGCCTCTGTACGAGGACAGTGATGCATGGTCCTTGGTCACAGCCACTATAGCTTTGCAGGGACAGTTACGGCAAAGCTTTGACATTGCCTTCTGGCTCCTGGGGTAGAGCAAGAGGGGACATGAGGGACCAAAAGGTGCTTTAAATGCATATCCCAAAAGCAGATATTTGGGTATGAACTTGTAGTATTCCATAGGCAAAAGGCATTATTTGTGTTTGCTGTTCCTCATACCTGTTATTTCCCATGTACATTTTTGGTCTAAGGCCAGAAGCTTTCCGGTTAGTCTTTCAACCCACAGGATTTAATTAGCAGAACTGATCACCAGGGGTTCCTGGGAGATTTGGACTTTACAAAATGAGATGACATCTTTAAAGGTCTTGGTAGTGAGGGAGAACGCCTCATTTCTTGGGTGAAAGTTTTTGCCCTAAAATTTTCCTTTGCATTTGGCTGCAGGGAAGTGAGTTCAGCCAAGCTTTCCTTGCAGCAGTTCTCTGTCTGCCAGAACAGCTTGCTGGGGCTGATGGAGTTACATACAGCGAAGAGTGCTCTTGTGGCTGCTTGGCTCCTGCACAGAAAGCACCCAAAGCACAACCAGCTGAGCAGTTGCCATCACCTCCTGCATGTCCCAGTTGGAACAGTATGCATTTTATTTCCAGTTTGAGCCCAGAACAGTAGGTGCTAAAAGCCGTATTTCCTCCTGCCTGGGTCTGCTCAGGCAGTAGGGTCTAAAGGGAGCGGCCACACAATTTCTTGAGGTCCCTTCAATCCTTTTTTCTCTTATTTCCTCAACATTTCTAAGAAAGGATGTTGCTCTCATCCTCTTACAGATATGACAATCTGACTGACAGAACAGTCTTTGATTTCTTCTTGTCACGTACAGGGAGAAAAGCCAGACCTAAAATTAAATAAAGCTATACAGCGTTATGCAGCCATTCTCTATCATTAGATGTCTAATTCTGTTCCTTTGGAATAAAAGTTGTTTTGTTACAGAAGCCCCAAATGTGATGAAAAAATAAAGAAATTATGCAGCTGGTCAAATAATTTTTTAGCACAAGAGTATGTTGCTTTGGCAGGAGCCGGGGGAAGAAGTGGCTCTGCTAAATAAAGCCACAAGGTGTAGCGCTGGGACAAACAGAAGGATGTGAGATGTCACCCAACCTCCGTGTTCAGCTTCCCACAGATCACTGGTGCAGAGCCAAAGGAGCCAACGGGACCGTACAGTCTCAGCTTCTGTATAACACAGGCTGCAGGACTTCCCTGAAGTAATTCCATTTTGAATTGAAGCACAGCATTTACAAAATAATTAGCCAGTCCTGATTTAAAATTGCCGACGACAGAGAAACCACAAGATCCTCTGAGGGGCTGCTCCAGTGGTTAATTACCTTCATTATTAACAATGTTCGCCTTATTTCTAGCCTGAAATTTTCTCTAGCTCTGAGCTGTATCCACTGGAGTGCCTCACACCTTTAGTTTTTTGATTGAGTAGCCCATTAGTACCTTTTGTTCCACATGTAGAGGACCCATTTCTTCTACTATTTTTCACTGAAACAGCTTTAACTCCATGGGTTTTCAGCCGGAGATACATATTCAAGCCTTCTGTAGGGTGCTCTCCCATTTATCAACGTTGCGAATTTGCAGACTGTAGAGCAGGATGCAGCAATCCGGAAAAGCCTCGCCTGCTGCTTGCTTGCATTTCCAGACATATTCTGCTGACACCGTGATTTGATATTTTTTATTGGTTTTTTATTTGCAGTTTTCCCTCTGTGTAACTCAGTTTCTTTGCCCTGGAATTAAATGCAGGACTGAGGAAATGGGGCTTTCCTCTGATTTCAATAGCTCATCATTTCACCCGTTTTAGACAAGTGGGGAAAGAAAGAATGCCAGGGATTAGAGTCAGTCTGGTCCTTACACCCAGTATAATCCCCTCTTTCTATTGAAGCTCGGTGTAAAATGCTTTCCCTTCAGACCAACCATGCATTACACAGAGGTAGCAAAGACAGAGAGAGAACAGGCAAATCCACATGGTGTTTATTATGATTACGCTTCGTTGGGAGAAGTGTCTTCATTCTTTACATCTACATCTGATTGATGAAAGTCATGCCAGGAAGATTTAAAAATTGTTTGCCAATTACTGTTGGGAGTCCAAAACATTTAAAATACCTTTTTGAGAGCCTATGCATATGTTATCAGACCCGCAAGGCAAATTTGTACATTATTTAAAACTTATATCTTCTGAGAGCTAATAAATAACTAATATATGATACGATCCTTCCAGGCAGCCTTGTGCCCCTTGTTATAAGAGGCAACTCCCTTGCCAGAAGAGACCTCGGGCAGGAAGGTCATGTCACACTGCTGGCATTTTTCAAGCGACAGAACATCTTTTCCTGCCTGATAATGTGGGAGAAACACCTGAAAGACTATTAAATATTTGATATCCCTCTTGCCGCAGAATGGTGCAGAGCACCAAGTTTGGCTCTGAAACAGTCCAGTTCAGGAGAGTGGGGAGGAAGGAGGGGAAATATAAAGAAATATAATGAGCCAAAGAGTGGCTCTTCCTTCGAAAATCCCACACCCACAAACACCTATGTGCCCACACACGTACCTAAGAAACATCTCCATCAGGGCAAGGATGTCCTGCCAGAGCATTCCACACTGCTCACAGCCACATGAAAAAAGCCCTAAATAACAAGTGAGGGAATACCTGCAAATCCTCCCTCCCCTCATGCCACAGACATGGGGTTGTCAGCACCCCCTTCACCTTCCTCCTCTGCATGCGCACATGCTTCTCCTGTTGGCAGCCTTCACCACACATCCCAAGCATCCACACCATGCCATGCCATGTTCTCCTATTGACTCCCATCCCATCCCACACCATCCCATCCCATCCCACCCCACCCCATCCCATCCCCATCTTTGGGAGGCCATGGGAGGGACTCAGCAAAGGATGTCCGTGAGGTCTCACCACAGGTCTGGGGACAGATGTAGATTGGTGACCCAATGCCACCCACAACCCCATTTGTGTGCCAGGCATCGCAAAGCAGCTGCAGTACATGGAGATAGAAATGGGCAAGAGCCCTAAACTGGCAATGTTTAACAGTGTTTAAAAATTTGGGAAATAAGACAGGTACAGGGGGAAAGGGGAGGGGATTCAGGGAGGAAGAGAGAAGTGAAAAGAGCAAAAGAATCTTTAATAAAACAATGTTTGTAGTAGGTATTCAGTGCATAAATTAAAATGGATGATCTGACATAAAACACAGCAGGAAGGACTTCTGAAAGACTCATTATCAGAAAGGGAGTTCCACCTCATGGAAGACAAAGGGCTTTGAAAATTCAGGCTTTGGACTATATTAAATCCATTTTAATGGCAGAGCCAATAATTTGGAGACAGAAGGATCACTGGGGAAACAAACCTACCTGATTCTCAAGCTGATGGAGCTCTCAAGCGAACACCAGAGAATGGAAAAGTGATGGTTTTACTCAGCTTCAGTGGGAAGGATTAACTCCTGGATGGACAAAGAGAGAGACCAGCAGCTTCTGGTGACTTTATTACAGTCCTTGGTAGACTGGCAGCAGATTGCCCTGGCCCAGCAATTGGGATTATCATCTTATAAATTGCACCTCTGTCTTCTTTCTGGTGTCATTGTATCCCAGGTGATGCATAAATGAATTCCTACCATGTTCCCTCCATTGCTGAAGACCTTGCTATGTGTTGGCTTACCATATTGAAAAGCCCCCCTGGATTTCATGAAGGTCTTCCAAAATCTCCTTTCATATTCCACATTTAACAGTTAAAGAGTTAATTGTGGCTTCTACTAGAATTCATCTCGATAACGTTTAGTAACAAGTCAAGGTTTGTGGGAAGAATAAAGTTGAGTTGGGTTGGGTTTTTAAATAAACCTTTTGTTAAGGAGGGAAAAAAGGGAAGCTTTGAGGCATACAAGCCCTTCTTCATGTCTGAACTAGAAGCATAATTTTCAAAGCTAAATGCAGGTTGAGAGCAATTGCTCTGAATCGGACTAGGTATGTTGACAGCAGCCTTGACTTCAGGCAGGCAGCCTCGTTGGGTAGACCAGCAAGCTCATTGATGTGAAAGTATCAGTGGAGTTAGCCTTACAAAGAGGTGGAAAGCAGAAGCAAATGCTGTGTGCTCCACCATTCCCATCTGGTGGGATGTGCCATTAATTAAATGATGTATGTCTGGATTCAATCTGTGCCTAACTTGAAAGGACTTCAGTGGGACTCTTCCTGTGCTTAAATGAAAAAGAGAAGCTTAAGTGTTTAGTTAGATCAGGGCTGTGGTTGTTTACAAAAACAAAGATTTTTTAAAAATTAAAGTACTTAAGTACATGTTCAATTCCCAGATCAGACCTTGACATTTACTAGTTGGTGCATAGGACATAATCAGTGCTAAGTTTCTAATTACAAATATCAAAATAGTCATAAAGGCAGAACAGTGAGAGTGATAACCTTTTCCAGGGTAAGTGTAGAGGCTTTACTTGTCTTCGTTATCCCAGCACTCTATTATGCAGTGTAATTTAGAGGATTATGGGATGATCATTAAGGGGTCTTCTTCTGATGAAATAAAAAATCAAAGGCAAAACTACTTCTCACCTCAATAACCTTAATTTTGTATGAAGACACGCTGGTGTGAGTGTTTGCCTTTTTTCAATACCTATTTTTCAATCAACTTTTTTGCTTTCAGGTCACAAAACAAGTTTGATACTTAAGCCATTCTGGGGTCAGAAGAGAGACCACATCTGATATTAAATGATGGAAATCCCTTGTCTACTGGGTTTATTCCTCTTCTAGAAATGGCTCCTTCTGAGATCTGGGGATGGCTGTAATTTCAGGGTTAGTGTTTGAACGACCTTTTCAAGAAATATCTTAATAGTAGTAGAATGTCCATGTCTACCTTTCTCATACTACCCACCTGTCATGTTAGCACAGTTATTACAGGGGCATGGACATGGGCCCTGACCTCTGAGTCCCTGGAGAGAAAGGCTTGCAAACATTTAACAAGGTAAAAAGACATCAAAGGGGCAGGTCAGCATTTCAGACAGAGTATTGAGGAGAAAGTTATGTCAGTGACTTTAATCCAGGCTTTGTATGGTATACGCAGTCCCACATTTTCCCTCTTTCATCTATGTTATAAGTGTTTTCACTCAGGGATAAACTATTGCACACTCACATTGAAGCTGCATGGACAGACACTGCCAAGCAGCTGGTGCACGGTACCTCCTTCGTGCCTCAAACCCCTAAATATCTTGTAATATTTACACTAATTTTTCTTGCAGTCCCCTTTAGGGAGGGCAGATCAGCAGAGGGGCAAACTTCCCCTCTGTCACCCAATGCTGATGCTGATGTAGCAAAAGGATTCAGGATCCCCCAAATGGGCATCCAGCTCACCCCTTAATCCATGAGGGTTTACTCCCTTATACCTGAGTACATCAAACCATCCCCCACAAAAGACAAATCCCTGAAAGTGAGGCAAGCTGTTCTTTATGCAGAAAATTACGTTACAGAGCCCACCCATTTACCAGGACCTTTTTTTCAAATGTTTCCATAGCTACCCTAAGATGGAGACCCATAAAAGTGTCAGTGCCTTTAATCAATCAAAATCAGACGATCCCTTGAGGACTTAATTATACATTTAGGCTGAATGAACCTGCCATTTTTAGATTATCTTCCGTAGTGCTGTCACTTGGAATAGCCTGCATCTCTGAACGTCGTTCATAGCCTGAAGGGATGCTCGGGAGGCAGAAGGAAACCATGCTATCGCGGCACTGTCTTTCAGCAAAGTCTTGGCAGTATGGCATCCTCCTGCCCTACAGCCTGGCCTGTTCATAAAAGAGCCAGCCCAGACACATCTGAAGGGCAAGATAATATAAAGAGTCTGTGTACTCATTCTCCTATTCACAAATAAACTGAATATTTGACTAAACCCATCAGAAGAGAAATGACCAGCCAGATGATCTCGTCACACATACAGACAATTAATATAGTGATAATTCTTTAGCCATCAGTGGTAGAAAACTTATAGAATCATAGGATCATAGAATCATCTAGGTTGGAAAAGACCTTTAAGATCATCAAGCCCAACTGCTCCCCTACCCCTGCCATCCCACCCCCAAACCCTGGCCCTCAGCACCGCCTCTGCCCGGCTG
>NW_009258668.1:791686-805404 GCF_000687185.1 Egretta garzetta
AGAGCCCGCCCCCCCCGTCCCCCCCCTCCTCTCAGGCAGTTGTAGGGAGCGATGAGGGCTCCCCTCAGCCTCCTCTGCTCCAGGCTGTACACCCCCAGCTCCCTCAGCCGCTCCTCGTAAGACTTGTGCTCCAGAATCCTCACCAGCTTTGTTTCTCTCCTCTGGACGTGTTCCATATTCTTAGAAAAAAGGGATGGATTCCCAGTAAAGGGAATTCTTGGTAAATGGATATATATTAAGACCAAATTTTTCTCTGGATTAATTCAGATCTGTGTACATGTACACAGCTCCAGAGATTTTGACAAAGTGCAAGGTTTGTCTCTGCAGAGAGCAAGCACCCAGGATGCTTCTGACCCTGCAAATCACCGTTCTGAAAATTCAGTGGCTATCTAAAGCAAACATAGCTTTGCCTTGGCCCAGAGCCTGCAACAGGTAGGAAGGAGCATAAATAGGGAGTTTGGCCCCAGACAGAAGAGTGGATGGAGGAAGGGAAATTTTACAGATCAGACGTGGTTTTATTTATAATTTTAAAAGCCAAAACTTTGTCTAAAAACTAGGTGTTCCAACTTGCTACGTTTTAGAGACAGTATCAAGATAGATGCAATTTAAGTAACTTCATTTTATTGAGTCCATAGAGTACTAGTTTACTAATTTGAAGAAGAGGTTGATTTCAGGTCTACTTTCAATCACCTTTCCTCACACTAGGACACTGTTGTGCTTAACTACTCAACAGTTTATTCATTCATCTAGAACTACATGCATATATAATCAACCTTCATCAGGATACAAGTAAATTTTGAAACGTTTTCAGTGAACGCTAAAATTGAAAAAAAAAAAAGATTCTCTGTAGGCTTCTTCAAACCTTACGTTGGTTGTCAGAAGTTCTGGTGTGGTTTAATCAACAGCTCCTTCTGAAGTTAACAGAAAGAGATCAGCATCCACTTGGGGCAGTTTATTCCAGTTTAGGATAAATGCCTTAACTAGGTGAGATGAAGCATCTTTGGGCAGTGTCTGGTTTGTTCCAGTCTCTATAAAGGAAAGGTAAATGGTAATTTAAAATAGATGTCTAGCTTGTAAGCAGCTACAATTACATGAGAAGCATCTGGGGTTTTTTTCTGTTGTGTGTGTGGGGGGGTTGTTTTATTTTATCTGATCTTAAATTATCACAATAATTTATTTGAGAAAAAAAATATTAAGTCTTGTGGGAAAGAACATCCTTAGGATGTCCCAGAGCCTTGGAGATCTTGATGCAAATCCCTGCCTTACAGGCAGTAGAGACTAGATTTGAAAATGAGCTTAGCTCTAATTAGAGAGCTAATTATCAGCTAGAGGGGCTTTTCAAGGCTGACAGTCACTTTTGTTCAGATTGCTTCAGACCATGTGAAATATTTAATAAGTGGTCACTAGGACAAAGAAAGTGAGCAAGACCGCTCTGCAAGCTGAGGGTTTACATGTTGCTCCATGAAGGGACTTCCAGTGCTTGTTTGCTTATTTTAATGGATTAGAAGGATTTAAAGTTGACTGAATGAGAGTATTCCTGCTCACACAGCTACCCTGTAGAAGGATGGCTCATGTGCTTTCCTGGGGAATATGGGATCAGTTTCTGATAGGAGAGGAACCATCCAGGATCTCCAGTAGAGGGCTGTGGGTGAAGCCAATGTCTTACTACCAACTCATTTCTGAAGCACGTCTCTGTGTGTCTTCACTTACTATGTTTTGAGGCAAAGAAAGCACAAAGCTTTTAGATTCCACTTCAAAAAATAAAGGAGAAGAAACTATTTGGTCCAAAAAGCCTTTTGATTCCTGTTTCTGAGTTTCACTGCTAGAAGTAGAAACTCCGGAAGTGCGTGCAGTGGGGACAGCAGTGATGTCCCAACTCAGTGTGCCCATGGACCCCTGGGAGCCATGAGTGCAGAGATGCCAGCTTCTAACATGAAAACTAAGCCTCCCTCCAGGCCTCCCTGGGTGCCCCTGGCAAGGGGAGACCCCGTTGGTGACAGTCGCCTTCCATTAGAGAAACTCAGCCACACACTTTCTTTTAGTGCAGCGGCCACCTCCCTGTCTCCTGGGATGATGGTGGGAATGGGAAGCAGTTCACAGCAACTTGATGAATGGCAGCAGGCATGACCATGACCTTGGGTTTGGTGGCCTATGGGTTTCCACGCTCTGTAGTTGTCCTCGCGTTTCCCTGAGTGCCACCAGAGCCTCCACCATCTGCTCTCACCCGTGTTCTCCTGCTGCAACTCAAATCCAGTAGATGGCGACAGGATATAAAGCATTTTGTTAATTCTTCCATGAATTGGCGGGTTTTTATGTTTAATTCATTTTAAGATTCCCCCTCTTTAATAACTTTATTTTCATATTTTGAAGTCAGGGCTGCATTTGAGTTCATTTATCTTTCAGTATTCTCTTTTGTTTCTCATGCCATAAAATTCATTTCACGTTGAGAGTCGCAGCCAACCTTTTATCGCTCTTGCAAGCTTGGAGGAACTACTCCAGGTGTTCCTTGATTCTGCACTCATCTAATGCCCCAGGACAAGGGACGCCATCAATATCATCATCTGGGGATTTTTGATCCATCTGCTTTCACTTCTAAGTCTGTGACCTTACTTTTCAGATCTGTGATTGATTTTCATGACCTGTAAGATTGCTACAGCCACATGGAAGGTCAGCCACCACAGTGTTAGGGCTCAGAACAGAACAGAAAATCTTGAAAAGATTTTTTTTTTCACCTTAGGTGCATGAGAAGTACTATTTACCTATGAGCAATCAGAGTCTTCAAGTCTGAAAGCAGAATGCTTGTAGAATGGGAAAATGGGGAAAATCTAGTAAATCTGGATTTTGTAGATCCTGTCAGACTTTCCAGACTGGAATTACAATGTATTAAAGTAGTGATGCAATCCCACACCTGCAATCCTTAATTCCCATCAGGGGTATCTAGCCAAGTGCAAGTCATGGGCATCCCAGTCTAAGTTATTTGGAAGGCAATCCCAAGAAATATAGTTTTCAATACAGCTTGCTTAAGTCTCTTTAGCTGGCATACCTCTTGAGTTGGGATATGCACATTTTCTGCCATTGTCTTTATCTTGTTTAGGATGAAGCATCATCTGAAACAGGCGCCGAGGTGATTTCTAAAATCCTGGTTGTCATAGAGACGGGAACAGGCTGACCGCCTCCTGGTTGCAGAAGGAGAGAGTGAGCTACAGCAACTTCTCACCAAGAACTATTCCAAAGACTTTTGACATCCACAAGTCTGACACAGAAACACTTCTTTATCATGGAGGGCAGTTAAACCATAACTCTCTGAGGCACTTGCTGTAGTAATGCAAAAGCATTTAAAAAACCGGGAGAATATTTCTTCTTTTATTCAGAACAGATAACCCCACAGATAACCTGCTATTATCCTCTTAATAGCAGAAGTCTAGCCAAGGCAGCAGTAATGACCTTCATTAGGTATCCTGTGTTCCTTGGGGGTAACACAAAGAATCAGAGGGGATGTCCATGTAAAATCCTATCTCCTTCTTTTATAGGAAAGGCCATCTCACATGTTTCAGAAATGATGAAAATAGCCAATAGCCAAATCTCCTGAGCACAGAAGGGTATGTCAGGCCATTAGCAAGTTAATTGTGGTAATTGATACACCAATAAGTACAATTTTTCCCACCATTAATATAGACAGTAGCCAGAAAGATTTATTGATTTCTTTTTTTCTTCAAAAGCAGGTGAAAGTTCTTATGGAAAGCTTTATTGAAACCTTATTCACCACCTGGAAGTACAGAAGCCATTTAACTTTGCCCTAAGTAGAAAAAAAGAATCCTTACTTCTCATTTTCCAACATTGCTTTGCAATGCATGGCCTCGGGTGTCACAAACCTCTGTATAGCAGAGACACCCATCTGGCAGCGGTCTAACAGCTCCCATGGTAGGACAGGGACCCATCTCAGGTGCTGCATGACCCAGGATTTTGGGGAATATGGCCTTGGGCAAAAATTAGCACCTCAAATGGGCCCACCAGAGCATTAAAGATGCTGCTGTTTCTGATAAAACTTGCACTGTATTTGAACCTGTGACAAGCTGGCAGAGCCAGCGGTCCATGCGAACCAGTCCTTCAAGCACCCCATCCCAGTCCTAGCAGACAACGGTGCTCGCTGGCACTGCCCGCACGAGTGCAAGCCCTGGAACGTTACCTGTGAAGTTTTGGTGCTACCGTGACTGCTCTTTCTTTGATCAAATGCAAAAGAAACCGCGACACCTTCCACAGCAGCCAGGAAGACCCGCACTTTAACAACTCAAAGCAACCTATACTTTGCTAACTGAAAGCACCCCGTACTTTAACAAATCAAAGCAACTCATACTTTAAGAAAGCAACCCCTGAACAAATGCGCAGTTATTCTATATGGATGAAAAGATGTGCACTGAATACCAGGCACATACTGACAAATTACTGTGCTAGTTACAGCATAGCAGCAGCCTCTTTGCCGTAATGGGTGTGCTGAGCCAGCTGCCGAACCACTTGAGCCTTAACGGCACTCGGTTATTATCCCCAAACCTTTGTTTTCCAGCCAAGATCCCACTCTTCTCTCACTCTTACCATCGTTATTATTAGTGACTCATCCTAGTAAAGACTGAGCCTTCCTGGCTAACGTTGAGAGCCTCAGCTGAAAGGACCAAGTGAACTTAAGCACAGGAAGGACTCAGGGCAGATTAGAAACATCACGTAGGTGAAGCCAGCCAGGGATGAGGAGAGAGAGTTTCAGTCTGCTGCAGTTTGAAATACAGATCAACTAATTCCCTGGAAAGTTTGCAGACCACAAATCTAGGAGTGGTGCTGTTGGCCTGACAGGTGCATGCTGAGGTTCAAATGACATTTTTTCTGATGCCACCAGCTTTTCTGACTTTGAATGCTAATTGCATGTTGCATTTGGCATGAAGCCTCTTCTGTCACCTGGGCTGAAGTCTCTCTGCTTGATCACCTCTGCTACTGCACCGGTCTCCTGTAGGAAGTTCCCAGAGAGATGAATTTATCTGCTAAATTCAGAGAAAAAGCTTTTCCTCGAGAAATAGGATCTCACCTTTCTAAAAGTTTGGAATTTGTAGTGGAAAAGAGATGCCTTCTGTTTACAAGACTGAGTTAACGCAACAGTTTCCCTGCAGAAAAGTGCAGATTGATATACTAGAGAAATGAAAGAAATGATAAAAGTGGAACAAAAGCAGATGGAGAAATGGTGATTAATTGTGAATCAAGGAGTGGCAATTCATTTGTGCGCGTAATCTGCAATTTGCATAATCCTATACTGAAAGCCAAATTGTTCAACCGTTATGCATATTCATGCTTGATTCAGGCAAAGACTCAACTTCTTCGGGATCTCAGCACCTGCTTATGCGATTTTCCAGAGCAGGGGTGGGATAATTCATGTGTCTAAAGTTAAGCATGTTATTTGCTGAAAGAACAGTCATTTGTGATGGTATTTGGAGGAGGATCGCATCTGGTCTGATCATCTCAATGGCAAATCAGGTGAGTATGAAGACTCTCCCTTCTAGTAGCAGAACCCAGTAGATGGGTGAGGTTGGGAAGCTGAGAGAAGAAATTCTTCATTCTTTTCCCCCAAGCACAGCCAAGCAGTGCTGTGCTTTATAGAGGAAAAAAAACCCCACAAACCTCCTCTCCCTCCCCAAACCCAACAAACTGGCATGAGATTGGAATATGCTTCCTGAATCAAAACCTCAGTCCATCCTGCAAGTCTGCTCTTAGGCATGAAGCCTTTGTGCAGCAGTGCTAGGATAAATCTCGACATAGCTCATGCTTGAGGAAGTGCTTTTAATTTTAAAGAAGAATTAAGATGAATTAGAACCAATATTTGAGCTTAAAAATGCGTTTCATCAAGGAACCGAACTGCAGTCCCTGGTTTTGTCATTGCCGTTCAGTGCAATTAGGAAAAAAAATATCCAAAACAGTCCAGTTACTGTGCTGGAAAGCAGGGTGTTACAGGAATGGCGGAACATGTTAAGGGCAGGTTTGTACCCAGACCAGGGTAAAAACAACTCCTCTTGTTTATCCCTTGAAGGACTAATGTAACACACTATATTCAATTAAAATATAACAACCAAACCAAAAATCTGGTTATTTTTCAATAAAATGATCACCCACTAAACAGTTTTTAGAAAGAACAGGCACCATCACCAGGGAGAGATGTAATGAAGTGCTTTTGCTTCAGTTCTTGACAGACACTTTTTCTCAAGGGAATTAAGATCCTGGAAGACAGCTGAAGGAGCATGGGGAAAACAAAAATGTGGTTATGTTGTCCAAGATCGACCATCCAGTGTAGGATAACCCAAAGTGCTTTTGCTTCAGTTCTTGACACTTTTTCTCAAGGGGATTAAGATCCTGGAAGACAGCTGAAGCAGCATGGGGAAAACAAAAATGTGGTTATTTTGTCCAAGATCGACCATCCAGTGTAGGATAACCCTAACCCTTGCTTACTTTGCCTGTGTGGATAGTTATTTTTGACAATCATTGCACTGTTGAACACTATTTAACATGACCGAGATGTGCGTAACAGTATTTAGTGGGAGTTTTGACAGGTTGAGTGCGTATGAAATTCCCAGTGTGCTCCCATCTTCAAACGCCTTAAAATATTCACCCCGGAGGCACAATGGCTCAATTTTTTGATTGTGGTGTTCCTTTGATTGTGGTTGCTGTGAGGGCAAATTTTACAGTAATGAGCAGCAAAATTCTGGTGTTATTTAATCTGAAATAATCAAAAATTACCACTGACAGTGTTGAGGAACAATTGGGTCCAAAATAGTAATTGGCAGAATTGAGGGAACTTAAAAGCAAAGTCTGCTTCTTCCAGTCTTTTGGAAGGAAGCTGGTGCTGCTGATAATGTATTAGATAAGAGCTGGAAACTGTGTTATTGCCCACAAATAGGTACAGGGCTGGTACCGAGGCAAAGCTGTTGCCTGTGATTGTGTCTTGTATTTAACATTGTCCAGAGGGAGCAGACATGACCCTTTCCTAATTCTTCATTCAAATTTAATCCAGTAACCTGACCACGAAGTTCATAGCAGAGTATAACAGCGTCATCTCTGTCTTGCAGCACCGCTGGTTGATGGAACTGTGCTATAAAACCTTGGCTGATTTCAAGGACTCAGACTGTGAATTTAGAGTTTGTAAGAGCCAAGAAAAAAAAACCAAAACAGAATAAATTGTCCCATAGTTCATCTCCATGCCAATGCATAATTATGCCCAATGTATTCTCTATGACACATTGACTAGACAGCTGTCATATCTTTTTTTCCCATTTATTTATCTTGGACATCTTCTCACCATTTCTGTTCTGTGTCTTTTACAGAGTCTACTTGTCAGAAAGTAGTTTCTGTCCATCTTGACGGTTCCCTGTAGGGTGTCTTATTGCTTAAACCTGTTCAGAACAGATTTCTACTTCTATTCTTTACAGCCCACCTTCACATGTCAGCGGCTACAACTGTTCCTTTTCATATCCCTCCACCCATCCTGAAAAAAAAGATCCATAAAGCCATTTCACTTTTCACTGGAAAATAATGTAGAAAGTCATGTATTGCTTGTGCTTGTATAAGAAGTTTGACAAAGCACCCCGGTGACAGAGTGATAAAAACTCTTCTCGGTTTCATATTTTCTTAAAGCCTTCTAAAACCAGGTTCCTAATGGAAAAGTTTCTAGAAAAGAGCCCAAGAGAAGCCCAAAGAATATTTTATTTGACACCTACTTTGACCCAGTGACTACTTAGCCCTTCAGAATGCTACTTCTAGGAGTGGGTAACCCCCCTTGCCAAGAGTTTCAGAGCTTAGAAAGTCAACATCCTTCCTTCAGGAGAAGAAGCAATCTCATGCTGGGCTCCTCTGTAAGCTTTTGCTGGGGTGCATTTTGTCAGGCAGGCTGCTCGACCCAAGGAGTAGGCTGAGAAACCCATGACTCCGGTGGGGTATCGGCATGTTTTTGTTTAAAGCTGCAGTTGCTTTTCCTGTCCCAGACGCCTCTCGAAGACTTTGATGGTGGGCAGGTGGGGTGCCAGGCTTTCCATGGCAAAGAAACTTAAATCTGGATTCATGCAGATTTCCTTGATACACACTAACTCATTTCTCTTATTTTTATTTTACTAAAAAAAGCACAATGAAAAAAGAAATGAAAGATGCCCACAACTATTGTCCAGGTTTTTTTCACCTCTTTAGCACTTCTTTTATATCCAAACTGAGGGTGATAGACTTGGAAACACAACAGGACATGAGACAAACAGAAAGATCCCTCACCGTTATTCTCACTTTCCTCTTCCCTTCCAAAGACTTTTGTTTTAATCGGTTATCATAATAATACTTGTAGAAAAACCTGAAGAAAAACCCCCCTGACTGATGGACAACCTTCATGTCATTCATGCCCCAATACAGAAAGCTGACAGTGTTGGGAGTTTTTATTAGCAATTAGCATTAACAGACCTCAACTCTTGTTGTGCCTTTGGAATAAACATTGATTATTTATTAGTGGTGAATTTTGTTCACAAGTTTTGACTTTCAAAACAGAAAAAAAAATTAATTCCTTTTCTTTCCTTTTGCTCCTGTAGTTATGCAAGGGCAGAAAGCTCTGAGTCTTTGAGACAGTCTATGGTCTAATCTGTGACTGTGATCCATGCCAGGAGACTCTAATTAATCCCCTTGGGGAAGGCCCCTGAAGGCACAGTTGAAAGCAATAATCCACATAATAACCCCATTGCATCAAAAGTGCGTGCAACTGATTTGGCTGCCCCGCCATGTCCACAGCATGACCTGAGAATACGGTGAATGCCCAAGAATTGGGAGCATTTCCCTGTGAGCAGGAGAAACTTGATCGGTTATTGCCAGAATATTCCCAGGGAAGAAAGTCCACCTGGATGTGACGTAAGTAAGGAAACAGAGGTTTATTTTGCATGGTAAAGCTGTACCTCAGCATAGCCCATGGACATCGGTGTAGTTATTCTGACTGGGAGCACTAGTGGAGTCTTGCAGCCCTGCCAGGGGACTGCAGGGGATCCTCTGGGGAGATTCCGAGAGCTCTGCCCTGCTTCCCCAAAACACAACGCTGCCTTCACGCTAGCCATCATCCCGGTCCCAGCCTCCCAGCCAGCCCCACATCTGCTGGCCAGAGCTGACCCATTAGACCAGCAAATCTCTGAGGGCTGAGGACACTACTGGAGGTTTGCTTGGTCTCTTCAGTCCATCCTATTTATTGTATTTAAAGGAAACTTGATTTTAGTTCTGCCATAAAGCATCAATTTTTTAACTCCACCCGCACTCCTTGAGATCCTTCCCAAACCCACATCTCTGCTGCTTAGCCCCGTTAATATCAAGGCATCTTGTTATCTGGATGCGTGGAAGTGTCAGTACCACCTCCCCCAGCTGTCTGGCACTCCCAGTAAAGCACTTATTGTGAACCACTTATGGTTTTGTGGGGGTTTTTCAACCATATGGGGAAGAATATTTCTGCTGCCAGGCCACACCACCACATGGTAGGGGGGGACCAGAGTAAATCAAGGGGAAGGAAAGAGTAACAATAAGAAAAACCCATTTCCCAGATGCCTTCAAATAGTTTGGACCAGTTTAAAGGAACAAAGCCTACATTATAACTTCTAACAGACTGATCAGGCCAATCAATTTTGAAGAACACATGTATATTTGTCTGAAATGTTTGTAAATTAGCTAATGCAGATTTTTCTAGCATCATCTCTATTTATAAGACAGTAGCAACACCGGACTGTGATCTTTTCGATGTTATCTTTAGCCACATTGTGATTCTGGTGATGTTATAACATTACTGCAACATTAATCAATAGGACAAGTCATATACTAAGCATATCATGAAGTTACTAATCAATTACAGTTGCTTGAAATGCACATACGTATTATGTAGTTTATGGATTAAAATATCATGTTCACGGAAAAAAGGTAATGCTTTCTGGATAAGAGATCCTTGACATCTGTGATTTATCTTGTTTTTAAAGCCAGAAAGATCAGCTGTAAATAAAGGAACAGCATAGGATTTGGCTTTTGTTAGAAAACATAATCCATGATTCCTAATAAAGGATTCTGAACAGATATCCTGCCAATATACAGCATTTTCTGTAATGTTAATATTTCTGTGAGGCTGTTGAAAGGATGAATCCAGTCAAAGAATTTGTATTTAACTGGTTTTTGGATTTACCTAAATCTTGCTGTTGATAAGCCTTGTTCTTAAAACCAAATGGAGTTAGGGAGCATGCATTCAAAATCCCATCAGGTTGCCAAGAGGCTGGAACATGTCTCTGGTGTTTCCCGGTGAAGGCTTTCCTTCTGCACAAAGCTCCTGCAATCTCAACAACCCTTCACCTCCTCCTCTCCTGAACATGCTGGCACATGGTCGCAGGGCATATTTTGACAGAACACAGCAAATTAGGAGCATAGATAGATGCAAATTGCTGAATTCATGAGTAATCATAGAATCATAGAATTGTTTAGGTTGGAAAAGCCCTTTCAGCTCCCCCAGCCCAACCGCTCCCCTACCCCTGCCATCCCACCCCCAAACCCTGGCCCTCAGCACCGCCTCTGCCCCGGGTGCCCCTCGTCCCATCGCCCCTTCCCTGGGAGCAGAGCCCGACCCCCCCGGCTCCCCCCTCCTCTCAGGCAGTTGTAGGGAGCGATGAGGGCTCCCCTCAGCCTCCTCTGCTCCAGGCTGAACCCCCCCAGATCCCCCAGCCGCTCCCCAGCAGCCTGGGGCTCCAGACCCCTCCCCAGCTCTGCTGCCCTTCTCTGGACACACTCCAGCAACGCAATATCTTTCCTGTAGTGAGGGGAGTAAGCCCAAAGAGAGATGGGATTCAGAGATCAGTCTTGGTGTCACATTTTTTTCTCTTGGCTGTGCTGTGAATAAGGGTGCTGAGGCTTAAGGTGCTTAAGAGAAGGTGTAGGCACCTAGTTTTTTGGTTTAGCTTTCTCTCCTCACACCAGCTGCCTAAAATCAGGCTCTGCAATGTACTTGGGTTCTATGCTTTTTCACCAAATTAGCTCTTCTCCCACACTTTCTGCAGGTTATCGCTGTTTATGCCCTCCTCGTTTTCCAGGTACCGGAGTGAGACCCTGGCAACTGGTTTGCAAATATGCCGAGTATTCGCAGCTGAAGCTGGAGGGAACTGCACTTTTAATAAAAAGTGCTAAATCCAGCCAAGCACCCTGAAATATCAGATTTAAGGTGTTCTAGCCTGGCTATCCAAAATCAGTGAATAACTGTAAATGTAATCTCATTGTGCCTCACTTCTCTGTCCCAAAACGAGGGTTAATAATTGCCTTTCATCTCACTGAGGTGGCAAGAAAATAGCCAGATTGAATTTGTGAACTGTTCAGCCACTGTAGCAAAATGCATCAGAGAAAAAAGCCTACAGGAAATTAATAATTCTGTCTTCAGAGCAAGGTTTGAAGTGTGTGGAGCAAATCGAGCCTGGCTGGCACACTGCGAAAGAAGAGAAAACAAAATACAGAAGATCTGCTCAGCCGGTGGAGAGCAGTCCATCCTGCGAGTGAAAAATGTGGCATGATTTTATGAGGACACATGTTGAGATGAACAGATGAAGACTGTCCCAAGGGGCCTGAGCCAGGACTTTTTTTTCCCCAGCCTTAACATGAAGGGGTCTCTTTTGCAACTCTAAAAAACACTATTGAAATTTAGGGACAGTCATGTACACGTGACTTGTGCCATACCTTCACCTACCTTCTTTTGGGAGTCTGGGGAGAGGGATTTTGTCCCAGAGCAATTTGTGCTGTTCCAAGATCACTGGCTGGAAGATGGATAACTCACCTGCAGAGCGGGACAACTCCTTCTCCAGAGGTCCCTGACTCTCCTGCTCATTATCAAGGGAAGTCAGATGATTAGCTGGGAAAAGATATTTAACTGTTTTCAGCCAAAGTTGCGGGAGATGAGCCACAACTTGTGTGGTTTCATAAATAATTTTTAATTTACTGTATGTGTCAGTGTTTTGTGGGTATTTGAAGCAACTCGGCAATGAACATTCTTATTGTAAGTATAAAAATACACTCATACCAGCGAGATGAAAGCTTTGACCTCCAGACAGACATAAAACATGATTTGGTTGATGATTTGTGTGGTTTATAATAATGAATGCATTACCGATGTCAAAGGTAAGCAACACAACCCATTCAAAAGGTTTTCCAACAGTGCCAAACACTTCAGACCTTGAAGGTTGTTTATGAAGTTGTGAGGGCCTGAACGATGCCAGCAGCAAAGACAAACGGGCTTTGACAGCTGCCCAGAGGGAGAAAGATCCTCAAAAATGCCAATCCTCTCCTTTCAATGGGAATTCTGGCAACAAAGACCTTATTCCTTCCAGGATACCCGTGTGCTTCCTTCTCCTAAGCAAATGTCATCACCTCCTTCAACGCAACTCTGACTCTGCTTTCTCAGTATTTCGCACGTGGGTGCCTTTGTAATGAGTAATTGGCACCCGCCGTTTCGGGTCTGAAGCTGTTGCACAGCCCTTCACACGTTGCGTAGGGATGGTGTCCGTTCCTGTACACGGTTTTTCTTCTGGGCAGTGGCAAGCTACAGTCTGGGCTGACTTTCAGGTACTGTTTAGGTCAGGGCAGATTTTAAACCGGAGCTTCAGTATCTGCGCTGAAACCCTTGCAGAGGAAGAAGGTGCAAGGCAAGGGGGGCAGCTTGTAAGGCTTTCTCCTTGTCTGGTGTTACAGCAAGAACTGCAGCAGCCCAAGCACGTCCAGATGGACTGGCAAAGCCTGGAGGAACAAGATTTCACAGTGACTGAGTCCTATTCAACGTTTCTGTAGTTACACCAACAAATCTATTCATCCAAGCTGATAATAAATAAAGGATATTATACCATTTCCGGATACCTCATCTGATTCATTACATAAGATTTTAATGATAGTGGTAAAGCCGATTCCTCCCTTCCTGACAGTACTTATGCACAAACTGCGAAAATTATACACCAGTGTTTTGATTCAGTTGTAAATCATGGGGCAATTTATCAATTTTTATTTTTCCCTTTAAAGAGACTGAATACTTTCCATCACCGTTGCTGAACAGAAAAGCATATGCATGTCTCCAGTACCCGAGAAAGCAAAACATCCCTCTCCTACGAAATACAGTGAGAGATCCTCTCATCCAGCAGTTGCAGACCCTCCCAGCTGTGCTTTTGTAGCCTCCGTGAGACTTCTGTGCTTCAGATGGTAGAGCCAGCTGTAGTGCATGTTTGCTAGGAGCTGCTGGGAGACACAGGCTTGTGTGCCTGCTCCCACCCCGGGCATGCAGGAGAGCTCTGCAGCCCCCAGCTGCTCTTCGCAGCGTGGTGGAGACATAACCTTCCCTGCAAAGCTGTTTTCTCTAGTGCTTCCAGTTTCCAGTTTTATGCTAAAGATTGCTCGTGGTCTGAGCTTTTGCGCAGTCTTCTCTTAAACCATTGCCGGGGAGCATGGAAGGCTTGATAAGGAGCAGCTGCCCAGTAAAGGCAATTAAAAAATGAAACCTCTCCCAACACCTCCTATGGGGAACCATAGAATCACAGAATCCTTTAGGTTGGAAAAGATCATCAAGATCATCAAGTCCAACCGTTAACCTAACCCTGCCAATCCCACCACTAAACCATGTACCTAAGTACCTCGTCTGCCTGGCTTTAAATACCTCCAGGGATGGGGCCTCCACCACT
>NW_009258668.1:805636-843942 GCF_000687185.1 Egretta garzetta
ACAGGGGCATGGTCCCTGCCCTGCTCCTGCTGGCCACACCACTCCTGATACAAGCCAGGATGCCGCTGGCCCTCTTGGCCTCCTGGGCACCCTGCTGGCTCATATTCAGCCAGAACCTGCAGACCACACTGCCAAGGAGACAAATTCTCACCTTTAGGGACAGAAGAGCATTAAAGTGTCTAAAATGCACTTCCAGGGTGCAGAGACTGTTAAACTGGGTTACATTTCTAAAGGGCTGAAGAGCACGGTGGCAAAGAAAGAGCCACAAGATGAACCTTGTGCTGTACAGAGTGAGCCTGGTGGCTGTGAGGGGCTGGTAGTCCAAGACATCAAGCCATTTGCCTCAGGAAAGAAAGACAACCTCCAAGAGTCTAAGTACCGCTTAGGTGATCAGACATGTGGGGTCCTTTTCATGCATGAGCCAGGGCAAAGAGGAAAACCCCAGCAACATGCCTGAAGCCTCCAGACAGGAGCGAAGGCTTCCAGAGGCACGTCTGGATGCCCATGCTTGCCAGCTGGGTGGCAAACACACCTTCTCTGCCTTCATTGTCTTCACAATGCACCTGCAAGGTTGTTCAAGAAAAGCAATTCTAAATCAAAACAAGAAAAAAAGGTTGTGTATGCTGTTAGATCAGGAACAAAGGACTAAAAGGGACCTCAGGGGTCACCATGCCGACTTCTGTGGCATTGCAAGTGACCACACAATATGGCTCATTTCATAATTGTTCTTTAACTTCTCAAATGCTGCCACTGGAGGCAATAAATATATCTCTCTGACTTCCTAAGGCTGTGAGCTAATAGCCATAAACTGAACTTTTTTATTGGAAGTCTTGAAGTTATCAGTATCTAAAAGGGTTAGAGAAGTTCTGAATGTTTGTGTCGATGTTCATTCAAACTGAAAAGAATACAGCTATTCCTCCAGTTAAATCAAAGACTCAGCCTCATGGGACGCTATTCCAAAATCTGGACCAAAAATGCAATGTACAATGAAAATGCCCTTATATCGTCTTAAGCAGGGCTACAGATCCCACAGAAGCAGCAACTCCATCCTTGGTCAGCCGTGCTGAGCTGACAGCAGATGAAATGCACTGCTCCGAACAGTATTTGAGGCAAGCACAAGGTTAAATGATCGTGTAGGAGATATATACAGATCTTTGGTTTAAATTTTCTTTAATTTATGTTCCACAAATAAACACACACTCTCCTTCTCTGGAACTTTGTGCTGGAAGACGAGAGCTGTTGTTTTTGTGGGGCAACACGAAATGCCCAACTGAGCCTCCAGGCATTAACTCTGATGAAGAGAAAAGTTGTGCCCAGGCAGTTTGACGCAAAATTCTGTTTTATTTCACCCAAACAAATTCTCCATCCCTTCTTTTCTCCTTGCAGAGGGACAATGTCCCTTGAGCTGGTTTTGTTAGCGAGAGGATGAGGTCCATGGATAGTGTCTTAGGGCAGTAAGGTTCAGAAATATGCCACGCTACTCTGTTTGCCAGCAAAATTACATTATACCATGCAGTTTCTCATGCAGAGAGAGCTCAATCATTTGTCTCCCATCCAGTTGAAGCAGATGTCTTCACTATAATGGACAAATGCACTAAATAAATTGAAATCTGTTGATTCTAGACTGAAGATTAGTAAGGCATACTAATCCTCCACATCATTTGACATAATAGCTGCAGATCAAATTAGACCTGACCTTGATTATATTAAGTTTTCTTTATAAATAAGATACTCTTGTCCTATGCCAAATGCCATAACTTGTGTCATATGTCATCTGTTGTTTAAATCAATCCACTATTGAGAAGCTGATACAGAATTAAATTAACCAATTTTTTTATCATTCCTTCCCATGGCATATTTATTGTTTGGATCTCTAAGAAATTACAAAATAAAGCCTTCAAGCCCTGCAGAGGGTTGATCTCAACCACGTCCTCAGAGTTGTGATGCTTTGCTTGAGTTACCCACACCTTTCCAGGAACAGAGATGCAAGAAAAAATCCTGTCCCAGCACCGAGCTCATTCCAGTGCAGTCAGGCAAAGAGTTTTGACATATTCCTTGCATGCTTTTAAAGTATAATTGGATTGAACCACCAGAAAAACAGGCAATCGTGGTAAAAAGTCTTCATCGCAGGACCATGGGTTATAAAACCTGTGATCCAAGGCGTTTGAGCTCTGCCTCTCGAGATTCATTAAATGCTCTTCTAATTATCCTCTCTATAATCAACATGTCATTCTGCACATCAGACTTGGCACGCACCCTCCAGCTATGGCTTACCTTCACATGCGAGCAGCTTTCTGACATGAAGGAAATGGAGACAATAGCTTTGAAATTAAACTATCATTTTAATCATCTATTGATCTGTTGTTGTAATGATGTGAAGCTACATCTTGCACCACGACCATCTGTAGCTCGCCGTTGAGAAATCTGAAATCATTTTGACTGCAAATTCTTTTTGAGAAGGCAATTATGGAGGGGACAAAAAGCTTTTTTGTAATTTTCTTGTTTAATAATAAAAACCAGATGTAGAACTGAAGGTGAACAGGATTAAGCCACATTATCAAAGCCTCTAAATTAATCTGATGTTTCGGGGATTTGTAACCTGAACTAGATCAAGCCAATCTTTTCCTTTCCTTCCTTTTCACTGTCAGCAGCTACAAACTGCTGGTCTGATCCCCAAACCCTGTTTAAACATATACTGGAGCGTGTGGAGGGGGCCCATCATTCATTTCAGCATGGTGCCAGTCACGCCGTTACTGAGAGGAGTAGGTTTTGGGGTGTTTTAGCCCTCCTGCCATGCGTTTATAGCAGAGCAATTCAGCTGATTCACAAAAGGTTGCTACCATACATATACTTTCTTACGCTGAAAAACAATCCTTTTTGCACGTGGCTGGATTCAAGTGGCTGGATTCGCCTTCTACAGCTACCTGAAAGAAGGCTGTAGGGAGGTGGGGGTCGGCCTCTTCTCCCTGGTAACAGATGATAGGACGAGGGGGAATGGTTTGAAGCTGCGCCAGGGCAGGTTTAGGTTAGATATTAGGAAAAACTTCTTCCCCGAAAGGGCTGTCAGGCTCTGGAATGGGCTGCCCAGGGAGGTGGTAGAGTCCCCATCCTTGGAGGTATTTAAAAGAAGGATAGATGAGGTGCTTAGGGACATGGTTTAGTGGTCGGGTGGCAGGGTTAGGTTAAAGGTTGGACTTGATGATCTTAAAGGTCTTTTCCAAAGCGATTCTATGATTCTAAATTAGCACGGCCAGGTCAGATCTTGTGTGCGCAGTCTGGTGGGAATACTGCACCGTTGCCCATCCACAGGGGCTCCCTTGCAGGAATAAGATATCACAGACGTAGCAGCAGACTGTGAATCAGAAAATCTGCCTTCCAGTCTCAGTTCTGCTACCCTTTTTTTAAGAAGCCTGCACCATTTTCAGCAACCCTTTCCACTTGCTTTCTGCAACAGGCATGCAAGGTGCAGGTCTGTTGGAGCAGGGTGTGCACCACTGCACACGTTAACATCCAGCACTCGGCTCAGATCCACACTTAAAGCTTTGCTCACTGATTTTATGGAAACCACGGTAGCGGTGTTTGTCTGGAAATTGTATGCAGTCCACAGCCATTTCCAAACCCCATCATTGCACAGGTCGTTTAGAGGACATCTTAGCGCTGGGAGAGATCCTGCCCTTCTCACTGAAACTGGCAATGAGATTTCAACTGAGCAAGTCCATGGGGAACAGTGAAAAATGCATGAAAAGACATTGAATTTAATATCGGAAATTCCAGATTTATTGATAAGGAGATAATTGCTAGCCAGGTCTGCTTCCTCCATGCCTGTCACTCTGCCAAGGGAGGAGCGTCGGGCTCCTTGTGAATACCTGTGCTGTGCTATTGCCATCTTCACGAAGAAGCGGTATTACAGAAATTATTAAGGATGTCTTGCCTTTAGAGACACTCGAGCTAAACCAAAAATAAGACATTGCACGTGAAGGCAAAGGGGTGGAAGAGCACAGGGACAGTGCTCGTCACCACCTGAGCAATTGTCACTGTGAGTAGCAAAATAATTTGGTTCCTTCCAGGTACGGCAGCGCATTATTCTTTGGCTTGCCCATGGCATCTCCAGCCTGAATGTTAACGTAACATGCCAAGCAATGAAATTTTGAATACTGTATTTATTGGCACACTATTTGATTTTATGGTAGGAAATGCACTGGAAAATGTACAGAAAATAAGAATAGAACTGGTTTATATTTTTAGATACCATGGGATCACACTGTAAAGTTGACACGATAGCCTCAATACTTCCTTTCTCTCACAAGGGTTATTTTACCAACTGCTAGGAGTTAGTTAATTGGTTACTGTGGCCTACTACTGATTATTCCTTGATTAGTTCTGCCTCTATCATTTTAGGAGAGTGACATGCAATCTGCTTGAGGCCCGCGGCTTCTCTGGGAGGCCTGCGTGGATATCATTTGGGGGGAGGTTTCAGAAAATGAAGCCAATACCGTCCTGCTGTTGCTGTGCGATTAAGTACAGCGTGTTTTTGTTCAAATCACAAATTGTTTGTTCAATCACAAAAATCCAAGAAGAAAACCATCTTACTGTCTCGCATGCCAGCTTCTTCAAAAAGGCGTTTAACAGTGAGCTTTTGCCTGCTCTGAAGGTCAGCTAAAGTTCATCCTAAGTCTTTAAAACCTGTCTGATGCCCAGCCCAGAAGCGACCAGCTCTGTCACCTGCAGCAGCCGTGGCTCTGTGAAGAGCTTCAGCCTTGAAGCTCAACAGGCACTGTGATGAAGAGGATGGTCTGAAGGCGTAGGTGTGGGGAAGAACCACAAACTCTGTTCTTCCGTTGGCCAACCTGCATGCTTGCAGCTCACTGAGCAACAGCCATATCCAGTTTTCAAATGGGAGTCTCTTAACATTTTTTTTTCCCTCTCTTTCCTGTGATTCTCACAAACCAGTGCCGACCACCCCATCCCTGGGCCTCTTTTGCAGTGAAAACTCAGCAGCTCTGTGTGGGACGGATCCAGCTCTGGATTAAGCTGCATGATTCAAATGATACGGCAACTTCATTTACACCAGGGCTGACTGCAGCTATAATTGTCTGAAGGTGATGAATAGGGGACACCATGCTGTGGCAATGCAGGTTGTGTTTTGGAAGATGGATCACTCTTTCAATCTAATAGCTCAAGTACAGCAGTTTAACCCTGGAGTGCATTTTCCAATTGTTACACCTTGCTTGAGCCACATGATCCAATTGACTTTAATGGGAGTTGAGAAGGTAAAACTTCTCTGAAGCTCAGAAAATGTATCCTCTGATGTCAAAACAGAATGTGTCATACTGAAAGCAAATTAGGTACCCGGCCAAACCACTTGAAATATGAAAAAGCATACAAAAGGAAAGATAATTTTGATCTTTTTTTCCCACAGGAAACTACAGAGCAAAGCAAAAGAGTAAACCTGGCTTTCATCAGCAAAGCCATTGTAACTGTTCACAAATAAGACCTGTATTAATGAGTTCATCAAAATCCCAACCCTCCACTATATTTAAACACCATATATATTTGGGCAGTTCTTAATTAGACATTTAATCAATGACTTTTAATGGAAGAGGATTGCAATTATGCAATATTAACAGATACCTCAGCATATCAGATTTTTCTTACAACTGGTGCAACAAGACAGTTTTGAATCAATCTTTATTTTCTGGGTTTAATGTTTATTCATAAAAATGGGTCATCTGAAATACCAGTTTGTGCTTTGAATAAGAGGCAGTGGTGCAAAAAGCTGTAATTTGGCCCTACCACGAGAAGAGGCTTTGCAGGAGGAAGGGCCCATTGAAGTCAATAGGAGAGGCATTACCTGCGGAGATCATGATGAAAGACCTGAGAAACGGAGAGAGGAGGGGGCAGAGATGATAGAAAAAGACATAGCAGAGGGGACAAAAATAATGGGGTTGAACTCGGCAGGAAAGACAGGCAGGAGGAGCAATGAAAGGTAAGGAGAGCTGTTTTGCATGCCAAGCGAAGAGGAGCAGAGCAGGGGGCTGAGGTTATGGAAGAGAAAGCAACAGCTCTAAAGCCTCGGTGAGAGGGACCTGGATCTTTGTAGAAAAGTCTTTATAACCAATTCTGGAAGGCATGGCAACTAGGTCTTCTGTGACCCAACCGCTTGAACCAAATGGCTTTCACAGGCATCAGACTACCATGGGCCGTATCGATCACACCACTGCTTGGAGCTACAGACCTGCCCGTTTGCAGCAGAACTCAGAAACCCATGTGCCCTTTCCCAAGAGATCTTGAAGACAAATTATGTTTATTTTAAAACTCTCTCCTTCTTTGGGGCGGGGGGAAGTCAGGAATGGATCCAGCCAACACATCCCATTATTATTATTGTTATAATTATTATGTATTATTATTAAATATTATTATTGATGATAACAATGCTATTGTTATTGCCATTATCATTAACACTGTAATTTATTTTAACGTGCACACTTTACTGTGCCTTGAAAACATGTCCAGATACAGCGGTGAATATGTATATATGCCATAGAACAAAACCGCTTCAGCAGTCAGAAATCAGCACAGTTATTCTCAAGCCAGCTCAAGTTCTGTCAGCTGAGGGCTTGACTCTTTACATGTGCAGTCTTAAAAAAAAGGAACAGGTCCGTAATTTCTCTGAAAAACATTTCACTTTGTCTGTGTTTGACTTGGAGTTGTTTCATCCGCAAACGCAATCACCTTTTTGGACTCTTTGAGAAATATTCCGGCAAACTGCAAGCCCTTGGGGACCGTGTATAGGAAGAAGCGTGCTTTTCTGTTTGTTCACTTTACGATGTTTAGTCTCAGAGAGGACCTCTCAGAGAAGACTCCTCTGTTGCACCTTATTGTTCGCTGTCAGACACTCTCGCTTGACAGATCATCATCTGCCAGGGATATCTATCATTTCGACTAAATGAAATGAGCCGTTTCAATTTTTCAGACATGAGAGATGGACGCAGGAGGAATCATGTGTTTATGCGCGTGCCTCGGGTTTAAGAACCTTAGGAAAATCCTTAAAACAGTAACAGAATTGGAGAGTGAAATGAATCTTTGTAATGGAAGTTATGTGCCAAACTCCCTGGGCAGCCAAACAGAATTAAAATCCAGAAAACAGTGGGGTTAGCATCAAGCCAGAGGGTCCTGAAGGTGAGCAGCACCCCTACGTGGAGGTGTCCCACTGGCAGCACACAGGTAAAGCACAGCCCTTCAGAAAATGTCCTAGTTTCTACCAAAGCCATCAGTTTTTCACTTACCTGCCCAAATTACCTATTTACAGGCAACTTTGGGCAAAGATCCATGCTGACCGCACTGGTTCCTTGGTGAGACCCCTGGGCTGCTCGGCTCCAGGCTCCATCAGCCTAGTGGGGGAGAATGAAAGGACGGGCTTGCTTCTGCACAGGTCTCACTCTTTGCAGGAAGCCTTGGCATGGCCATGCCTCGGGTGCAATTGCCTCCTCTGCAGTCGGACAGAGGGTAGACTTGGGGTTTTCCCCATGTCCTCTCTCTTCCAGTCATTATGTGCTTCTGAAAAGAAAGGCTGCACCACGTGCTCATACGCTACAGAAACCACTGAGAGCTTCTCCAGCCATCAAAAAAGGTTTCATCAGGGACTGCGATCAACTACAAGACACTGATCTATGGGAAACTGGTTTTCATTCGTGCTGCGCATTACACAGATCCATTTAACTTTCCTGTTTAACACATCACCGCTGGGCATTGTGCACCCATTTGCCTTCTACTGCCACACTTTTGGATTAACCATGTATCTGATAAAACAGTCCTGGCTGGCAGGATTTCCAGAGCAATGCCTGTCCTCTCCATTCAGAGAATTTCAAACCCCAAATAGCAATTGTTCAGAATGGGCTGATATAGGTTAGGATCACTCAACACAAATTAACGGGAAATCTTTTCTGAGGAGTTGATAGGATTCTGATTTTCTTGAATAACATCAGGAGCTTTGATCACTGGCATTAACACACAGCCTGATTTCATTTCTTCCTTTGTCCGCACTGGGTCATAAATCTAAACCTGACTGAGATGTGGTGCAAAGCAAGGTTCTGTGCTCTGTGAGGAAGGGTCTAGAGCTAGCATCACCCAGAAGCCCACCACCAGGTGCACACACTGGGGGAGCTTCCACCTGTGGGTGGGGGCTGGAAGCAGCACCAGTACCACTGGGGCAGCACTGCCAGGGCACAAGCTCCCTGGCTGCCTCCATGTCGGAGGGCTGCTGTGGGACTGGGGGAGTGGAAGATGCAAGGGAAGAGAAGACAACATACAATTAGGATGACATTTAATGCCGGGGCAGCAAGGAAGCAGGATATTTCCCAAAGCAGCAGGAAGAGAGAGGTTTGCTCCCTTACCGCAGCAGCAGAGGACTCGCCGCCCCAGGAGCCCAGCGGCAGAGCCATGATTCCCTCGGTGCCGTGCAGAGTGCAGGGCTGAGGCACTTGTTCAAAACATGCTGCAAAAAAATGTCATTGACCCCACATAATAGACACCGCTGCATATTCCCGAGTGCCATCTGCTGGTACTTCATCTACTTCTTTTGTATGCAACCGTAGTCCAACGTGGATGTTACGCAGTGATCTGACAGCTGCAGCTTATCTTGTGGCTTGCAGTTTCCTCCTCCGTACCCTCAGGCATGATCTAACGTATCATTTAATGCTAGACAGCATTTTCATTTCGTCGTGTTTTGAGGTTGCAAAATTTGGTCATGTTCAGCATCGGATAGAAATGTGCACAGAGGGTCAGATTCTGCTTCCCCTTCCTTTGCCTCGTCCATACACATGCACGTATACACCCACAGAGAAAGCCTTCAAGTTGCCCGGCAGTAATTGCTCTCCTGTCCTTCCATGCCTGCTACGCTCAAGTTAGGGCCCCAGCTCAAGCTGCACCTGGCTTTGCAATGCTCTTAATAATATGTTTTACTTTTTAGTCAGCCCTGAAGTGGTCAGGCAGTTGGACTAGGTGGTCATTGTAGGTCTCTTCCAACTGAACTATTAAAAAAAACCAAAAAACCAAAACAGTTCAGTTGACTTCGTAAGACGGAGTTACAATCGTTAGATGGATATGCAGCCAGCCTGGACTTCCCATCGAAAATGTCACCGAAATCAATAGCCTTCATGAAGCGGTCTGGCTTCAACAAAACATCATGGTCTGATGCAAACAGTCCAGCAAGCTCCTGCATTTGTCTTTGTGAGTGAGGACATCAGACTGCCACAATTTTTTCCTTCTTTTTAATAGAGATTGCTACTGCTCCTACACCTCAGCTGGCAGCAGCTGGAGCTGGGGTGGATACCCTTATCCAGAGCAGCCCTTGAGCACAGCATCATCCCTTGCACCAGCCACAAGCTGAGCAGTGCAGGTGACATCAGGTCCAGAAGACACCCCCAGGGAGCTCCCCCAAAAGTGATACCTGGGGAGAATGGCTGATTGTGCTGGAGCAGCTTCAAGACCAGAGTGTGGAATGCTGTAGGTAGTAAAGAGCAGGGGTGAGAGGAGAAAAGCAATGCCAAAGTGACGAACTCTTTCCTACCAGAGCTTTTTGCCATGTTCACTGAAGCCCACAGCCAAGTTCCCACTGACTTCAGAGGTTTGCATCGCCCTCATTGCCTCTCAAAGTGTACGTGTCCAGAGTATTCATCCATGGTAACAACCCCCCATCTCCTGGCACCGGGCCTGGGTACATGATGGCCAGTGGCCACCAGGAAATCCAAGAAATTGCACGTGAGCAACCACCACTGAGTGTGGGCAGGGGCAAACCAGAGCACACATTTGCAAGGCAGTGTTTAAGCTGCGGAAAGTGTAGGAGAGGGTGCAGGAGTATGAAATGGCAGCACTGGGCAACATCCAGGCAGATGAAACGGGCAGGTCAGCTATGAGATAGAGAGCTGTTTTATGGTGGTTGAAAGAGAGCAGAATAAAGCTTTAAGCAAGCTATAAAATATTTAATTACTTCAGATTCTCATTTGAGTCAGTGAAGAGTTATGTTTTCAAGTCCATCTGCCCACATTTCCATTAATAAAATAATTCAAAAAGTCACTTGAGAGAAAAAATGCCAGTGCAAAGCCAAAACCAATGAACGACTCAGCAGTGACCCAATAATTAATTTCTTTCCTCCCACTTCCCCTTAAATAAACTCTAGCTAAAAATCAACACGCATCTGGCTCGGCCTTGGCATGGTGAGCAAGGGCTGCAGCAGATAAATGGATGTGCTGTTCAGAAACACCTTTAGAAAATGCCACCCTTCAGGTGTCCACACAAATACCAGAAGCTACTGAACAGTTATTTTACCCCAAGTTGTCAGGACCCAGCGGCTACTTCTTTTTCTGGAACCAGATGCCATTTACAGTTACTGAAATTTAAAAAAAATAAAAAATTGAATCTGGATGGTTTTTTATTCATGAAATGCTCAGGCATGCAGGGCTGGGTATCACACTAGTGCAAGGGAGACAACCTGCCAATGGATGATATCTAAGAGGCTTTGAAGTAACCCTATGAAGGGTTATGAAGAGGCAAGGGACTACTTAGAAAATGGAAGTGTTTGTCCTCACGGGGAGAGAAGTCCAATTCTGGGCACCCCAGGTCAAAGATGTTGAGAAACTGGAAAGCAGCCAGTGGAGGGCTACCACAAATGGCTAAGATGCTAGGAGCCATAATCCTGAAGCACAAGCTGAGGAAACTTAGCCCACTAAAAACCTTTTCATTACAAGGGCAGTGAGACTGGAGAGGTTGTGCAATCCCCATTCTTGGAGGTTTTCAAGACAAGTCTGGACAAATTCATGGCTGACTTTGTTGGATGTTGGTGACTGATAGTCTGCAGGCAGGATGGACTACCAGAGGACTTCTCCAGCCAATACTTCTATAAATCAATGAAAATATGTGCTTACTGATGGTATAGGGAGCCTTAGCTCCACTGTCCAAGACTGCAGAGTCAACAGTACTGGAAGCTGCCACTGGTGTATTACAGATGAAATTACTAGACACAAAGATATTGGAAAACCCAAGAGTCAGAAGTGGACCCCAGAGAAGCCAGCATGGACGTGTTGCAGCTACCGCTTCCCTGAGCTATGCCTGAGGCCACATCGAGACTTCCAGGAAAGTCCATTGCTCACTCTGGAAGCTGAAAAATGTATTTTGTAAGGAGCTTTGCGATTTTAATGTCTGTTTTTCTTTTGTTTTATTAAGGTTCTGTATTTTTTAAGGAGTTACACAATCCAGATGGCAACCAAATTACAAAACCGGAGTGTGGTTGCATTACTGCTGGTGAGTGATCACTGCTGATGAATTTCTCTAGGAAAGTTTAGATGCTGCAGTTTCATGATGACTACAGTTTTGGAAGAGCTCAGGTGGTCATTCCTGGGCTCTACTTTTGGAGGAATTTACACCAAAGCTGGAAGCACAATGCACTAGAAAGAGCATTGGTTGAGTCACCGGGAACTGGTGTTTGCAAAACCAGTAACTCTACCATCATGAGTCTTCACCATCATGGGAGGCAAGGAGTTTTTCCTGGTATTTTTGAATAAACAAGACACTCATTTTCATCAGCGGTCCAGGTCATTTCACTACAGCAGTTTCTGAAAGGCAGGAGAGAAAAGCTGGGGAAGGATGCTGCCTGCTTTCAGCACTGTTGTCATTAGAATTGACATTCCAGGTGTCAGAAAAGTCAGTTTCTGATGAGTTGAGACATACGGTAATTAATTTCAAGTACAATTTTGTATTATAATGAAAATTCATGCTAGAGAGACTGGCAACAGAATGTTTTAATTACAATAAAGTAATCTACCAAAATGTAGCAAAAGAGTTATTTTCCCCCAACAATTACTGAGTTGTACATGCTTCACAAATGCTGCGAGCTTTTCAACTTTATCGGTGTCATCTAGGGTCTCTCTTTCCTCTTTTTTCTTTTTTTAGGACTGCTTTCAAGCGGGTTCTCTGTGGTTGAAGTGAAGAAAAAAAATCATTCTAATTATAAATGTATTTACTTTTGAGTTGTCCTTTAAACTGCAAATTTCCAAGCCATCATACCTATTTAAAAAAAAAAAATTTAAATGCTGCACTAGTGTTTATAATAGTTGCACTACTGATGCCTTCATTTCCAGGTCATGCTTTTATCTCAACTCCTCTTGCCAGTGAAAGGATCATGTAAAACTGAGCGGAGGATTTTATAATTCAGGAGGAAGCATCGGGAGTTTTGTTTAATGTTGGCTATTTCATTTGAGGAAAATACCATTACAAGTATAAATTTTTTTTAAAAGTACATTTTGACCTTCTTTATAATACCTGAAGTTGTCAAATTTAGCCTGAGGTTTTAAGAAAAGCAGATTAATATTTTGCATATTTCAAAATCTGGAAAATATAAAAAGATGACCTTTATTTTGTTTTAGAAAAGGAACAGAATTGGCTGCCTCTTTGGTTTAAATCCTCTCTCAAATTTAGATCAGCTATGGATGTGCTGAGTTTTCATTTGTAATTGAAAGTTCTAACAAAGTTTAAAGGACCAATATTAGTGCAAAATGCCCGCTTTCATTCAAATTAGTAGCAATAACACTAAAAGATTTGAAAAAAATTAAAAAGGTGGATATTTTATATCGCAATATTCCAGTCTGTAACTTTTAGTGCAGAAATTTTTTACTCTGGCTTTTTTTTTTTTCAGACCTTTGGTGTGTGTTATGTTAAAAAAGATTAATGAATCAAAGATCAGAAAGAAGTTTTTATACAATCTATTCTATTTTTGTCAGAAATAATATACCTGCAGCAACTGGCTGGCTGAAATGCTTGGCGAGATTTCTCAGATATTAGTACCCAGAGCTCTACATTTCCTTTTGTCAGATATAAGGATAAGCAGAAGATTCTGTAATTATATCTTTGTCTGTGATTCGTACCGGTTGTAGAAAATAGCTGACAAGATTATGTTCAGTCAAAATTATTTATGCTGCAGGGGCAAAACCAAATTATAGCTATGAAATTCCTGACCATTGCCTAATTTTTAATATAACTACATGTTTGTTTGTTTACTAATACACAGCTGGCAGTATATTTGACTGGTAGAATGATGTGAGTGGCAAAGATTTAACTGGGGGCAGTTAGAGTGAAATCAAATCACTGCAAGTCAGTGCTCCAGGTTAAAATGAAGGACAGGCAGAACCTTGCAAAAATCATAGTCAAAAGCATGAAAGCCCATAAATCACTTGGGTATTCTTGGAAAATGGCAACGCCAAAGCTTGACTACTCTCAAGTGACGGAAGCTGAACTAATCCCAGAATGGATTCAGGCTACAGAAACGCAAGTAGGAGCTGTGTAAGAAGTGCTAGGGTGACTGTGGAGACACTAAGGCTGATGCTTTGAAATACATCTATTTGGAAAGATGAGAATTTTTACATTATGCCCTGTTGGTAGGAAAAACAATGGGTTTTATTACACCATCTGATGGTCTCAAGTCTGATAAGGACCAACATGAAAAGTAGGGATGTGTTAGAAACACAAATTACCCTTCAGAGCATCATTGCTGATTCTCATTGCTTGGAAAGGGAAATGCCAATGTGTTGCACCAGGGCTTTGGTTTCTAAGTCATTCAGGACTTGCCTATGCTACAGTCACAGACATAACATTTGCTTTCCAGGGTAGATCAAGTTATCCTAAATACCAAATTTTACCTGGACAAACTGCTTTGAAATTCACTCTTTAATTCCTACACTGCTGTGTAGACCCAGCCTTAGACACATTTAAAAGTTCGTTCTAGAATGAAGTTTGTTCTTATGCTCTTAACTACTGGACCTGGCAAATTTTCGATTTCCCCAGTTAGGTTTTCCAGCTGTACTTTCCAAAGAGTTACTCTATGGTTAATCGCATAGTTTTAGGGAATGCTTACACAGAATCACACAGAATCACAGAAGGGCAAGGGTTGGAAGGGACCTCAGGAGATCATCTAGTCCAACCCCCCTGCTAGAGCAGGCTCTCCTAGAGCAACCTACACAGGACTTCATCCAGGTGGGCTTTGAATATCTCCAGAGAAGGAGACTCCACAACCTCCCTGGGCAGCCTGTTCCAGTGCTCTGTCACCCTCAAAGTAAAGAAGTTTTTCCTCATAACACTTTCTTCAGTTAATAATTTTTGCAAAATAAGAAGTTGAAAACCTGCATAATTTTCTCATATTATTTAGAAGACTAAACTATTCCCTCAGACATCTGGAGAAGATACGAATGTTCATTCCTTGTCTGGAATTATTAGTGTGATAAAGAGATTGGCATTTCCACATGAGTCCTTCAATGAATTCCTCCTGGAGAAAAAAAAAACAAACATCCATACATAGGGTATGTCAGCACTGACTGGGTTCAGTAAGGGGTTTATTGTGTGCAAACAAGGCTGCTTTGTTGGCATTGCCTTGCTCCTCTCGTCATAAGATATTTTAGACTTAGGAGAGTAAGTCTATCACCGAAAGCTTTAAACAAAATGAAAGCCTGTGATAAAAAGCTGAAGGGAGAGTTCATGCTGCAGATTCTCACTAGCACTAGGCACTCCCAGAAATGTTCTATATTTCTTTCCTCTCTGATAACTGAAAGCCGGGATTTTCACTGTGGATACTGCTGGGAAACAGAAAAGAAATAGAAAGGGAAGAGTCCAGTGTAATGCTTTATGAAGGGTCGAAGAAGAGTGTCTAAAAGAAAAGCAACCAGCAAAGAGTTCCTTAAGTGCTTCTGAAGGGTAATAAAGGTTTGCTGTAAAACAGCTATCATTTTAAACTCTAAGTGTGCTGCTCCATGGGAAAATTATTTGGGAGGCTGCCCGGGGTGGGTACAGGGAGCCTTAACATCATAAATTCAAGTCCTGAAGGAGCTGGCTGAGGGAGTGAAGGAAGGGCATATTTTCACCAGATGAAAGCAAATGTATAAGCAGAGAGCATACTAACCAGGACCTTTGGGAAACACAGAGGGGACAAACTCAGACTCTTGTAAGGGCTAGAAACAGTCCATTCCCAAAACCTGGGAGAGAAGGAATCACCTGAGTGAGGAGCACTACGGTTGACTCTGCTCATGACTGATACACTGTCCCTGGTACAGATCTGGCCAGTTGCAGCTGGTATATCCCAATGAACCTGTGGGTATTTCCCAATAAATTTGCAATTGGAAGATAGGACGGGCCAGGGATCATTTCCCATCACAGCCTGCACCCATGCTGTCTCAGGGGTTTAGATGCCTGAGGGGGTTAAGGGGGTTAAGATACGTGCCTTTCCACATCAGCTGGTGTCAGGGCCTGGAAATGCTCCTGGGCACATTTAATGTTACCATGGGAGTCAGGCATAAAGCTAAATAACTCTGGAGTCTGGTTTGGTTTATACCCATGATTTATATGTAAAACTTTATTTTTCAAAAATATTGGTTTACTTGCTATTTGACATGGGCAGCATTTATCTGCACAAAAATGGAGAGAAAGAGAGACCTTCAGGACCATCAGAAGGAGCAGTGCAGGTCACCATCCCCTAACCGTCTTTTCACTGTTCAAACAGAATCAAGTAGCAATGCCTGTGATATAAGCTTATGGAAGCTGTTTCCATGCACAGCTAAGACAACATAATTGAATCAATCATGATAATATTAATAGGAAAATAAGCTCCAGTCTTAAAGAAAAAAAAAATAACCAACAACAAAACTTAGTTTCTGAGAACGATCTAGATAAAATGGAAGAAATTCAAATAGTATCTGAGTTATCACCAGATACTATTCTGACAATTGCTTCCTTTCTTTTCTAGCCCACCTTGGACAATGTTTTTTCTTCTCTCCAAAGCACCTCAGGAGTTTACACCATGGGTAGCACCGCATGATGGAGGATTTTCCAAGCTGGAGCTGAAGGAGTCTACTCTGCAAGCGCATCATTTTGCTTTGCTACAGCAAGGACTAGCAGAGACTTTGTGGAGTTATTCTGCCAAGCCATGAATACTCACAAATCTTTCTAAGTACACCTGAATTAGCCCTAAAATATCTTTTGGTAACAGTCACAGAAGACTCACGGTCTTCCGCTTATCTTCGTGTGGGGTTCTTCAGTCCACGTAACCTACATGCAAGTATTTGACAAAGCATATACAAGTCACATTCTTCCGTACATGCTCCAGCTGAATATATGTTTGGGTGTGCACATGCACATGCTTGGGTGATGAGCAAGGTAGGGGACTTAAGATATAGACATCTGGCAAAAAATGTTTTGCCCGAATTTCTTGAAAACATTTGGGATGCCTGTAATGCCAGACTGACTTGGAGCCAATCAACATTACACAACTTGTTCACTTCCATCGGGCTTGCATCCCATAAATTCCCTGCAAGAATACATTCCTGGAAGTTGGGAGGTCAAAACTGATTTATAGGAAGGAAATGACTGACCATAGGGTTCAAACAGAAGAATGGGAAAAAAAAAAAAAGGATAATTTTTTTAAAAATGCTGATTTGGCAATAAAGTGGCCTTTTGAACTCCTCTGGTTTTGTTGCCCTGCAGAACAGGTTAGACATCAGGAAAAATTTTTTCACTGAAAGGGCTGTCAGGTACTGGAAGGGGCTGGCCCGGGGAGGGGGCGAGGCCCCCGCCCCGGGGGGTAGAGGGGCGGTTGGGCTGGGGGAGCTTAAAGGGCTTTGCCAACTTAAACAATTCTATGGTTCTATGACTCTATTCTATAAACATTACCAGAATGAATCCCTTTTTACTTTGGCAGAGGGAGTTACAGCCTGATGCTGAGCTACCTGTCAAGCATTTCTCATCTCTCTGATAGAACATTTTCAGCATATTGAGTACATTTAGCAAGTGATGGCTGGAATAAAAAGTGTGTTTTCAAAGTACATTCAGTTGGATATTCAATATTTAATAATGAAGTTAAAGTTAGCCTCTGGTTTTAAGGTGCTTTGATGTTTTGGGTACTTAACCTCTATATTTTCATCCTGTAAATGGTGTGCAGGAAGGATTGAGGAAAAGCTTCATTTCACTGCCTTACTGTTTTGATATTCCATAAGCCCTTCTCACTGTTGTTACCATGCAGGCAAACCTCTGAAAATCCTCATGCAAGACATTGTGAATGGTGATTTCTTTCCTCTTTACAAGCTGTTTACTGAATTTACATTAACAGATGCCCACTGAACTCTGGTTGGCTGACATTATCCATAAAAGTGCATAAGTCTAAATGTGTATAAAAAGCTTTTCTTTCTGGGAGTGCCACAGCTTCTGGAAAAACCCAAAAAATTCTAGAGCTATTCAGCTGAGAGCAACCTGAAAAACTTATTTTCAATGTCACCCCCAACTTCTGCCTGTCAGCCTTTCAGACCACCTCTCACGATCATTTTCTCCTCCACCTCCACAGCTCCTTCTCCTCTTCTCAACTCCCTGCCTGCTTTTCCCTTCGCCGTCCCACCGCCCACCCACCTGACATGCTGAAAGGGTAACTTCCCTCTCATGTCAGCTCATCTCCGATCTTTTTTTAGAAGAAGGAGTAGAGCAACACCAATTAGTCCCACAAATTCTTGCAGGAGTATCATTTAGCATGGAACGAAGCTTCTAATTAAACATTTGTATGTAATTTCCCTCCTATTGTAACACTTCATCAGAAATTTCCCATCTTAAAATAAACTAACCGGTAACTAATGGTGAGAGGGAGAGCTTCAGCTGAAATTTGCTTCTTTTTGTTTTCAGGGTTATCCCTCTAGACAACATCACCATCTTCTTTCTTTGTGGATGAACTTGGAGGTACCCCACCCTACCTCATCTGCAGTAATTGAGGAGGGGGTAACGTCTACTGAATGCTGGATTTCAAGTAGCTTGAATACATATGGTTTCATGAGTCAACATAAACAAATCTATTGTTAGGAATGGTCATTATATAGACAAGGGCATGAAATGCTTAGGAAAAGGAAAGAAATTGGGCAAAGAAGCTAAGTTGTGAGTTTTAAGGGACATTTTTTGATCCCCAACTCAAGATCATTAATGCTCAGTAGTTATTCTCAAGCAAGACGCAGTAGAAATATGGACCTGCTCAATATGTTCTGTAATTTATAGAAAACACATAGCTATATATAACAGTGTCTTCTTCTTGTGGTCTCCTGTGTTTAAAACATGACTATTCACCAACTGTCCAAGACTAGAGAAATACGGAAGCCAAGCCAATCCTTTTAGTCCCTGGTCTAAGGATATAAACCACCTGCATCCTGAATTTGATGGTGATGAAATGGAGTATAATCATTTATCTGGCCTGAGTCTGAATATTGCCTCTTGACATGCCAAATTAGAGACTAGAGAACGAGGAAGTTGTGTTTGAAAAGCAGGAGACATCTTTGCAATTGGTGTGTTCCTTTTTTAAATGAAGCTTCCAGATGGAGGCCCCATCCCTGGAAACATTCAAGGCCAGGTTGGATGGGGCTCTGAGCAATCTGATCTAGTTAGCGGTGTCCCTGCTCCTGGAGGGGGGTTGGACTAGATGACCTCTAGGGGTCCCTTCCAACCCAAAACATTCTATGATTCTATGATTCTATGATTCTATGCCGTTTGGAGGAAGCAGCCACTGCAAAGATGTGTTGGGTTTAGATGCCACTGCAGGTAAGCCATTAAGTAAACTGCAGCTTCACAGAGAATGATAAAATGGGGCGTAAATCATAAGTTCTCCTTTAATTTTAACATGTAACTTTTTGCAAGTAGGATATGTTTTCTTGTGCTCAATAAAATAGGCCCTTTAAATAGCTTCACAAATTAATAGCCCAGATATTACATTTTTTTAAAAAAACACCCTGATGAGTTTTGACAATAGAGACTTCTTACGTCTCTGGTTTATTCTACCATGGTTTAGAGACGTCATAGAAAAAAACATGTTCTCCAACATCTTCATCCTCACACCAGTTACACATCAAGGGAAAATCCCTAAATCTCCCCATGTCTGATCATGGTGCCATTAATTCATCATGCTTCTAAGGTCACTGAAGTCTTTTGAGGGAGATCAGGTCTTGCTTGAGGGATCAAATATTTTAGGTACTCTGCAGATGAGCACTACTAGCAATAGAAACAAAGCCACTGAAGAAGGCAAAAGCAATTTAAATAACTTCTGTAGATAGCCTGTTCTGTTTTATTTTTGTGAAAATGTGTACTTACCAAATTGTATCTGAAATCAAAGGAATATTATATATTCCTATTTTATTCCCAGTGTCCAGTAAAAAAAAATAATTGTAAATTGTGTAGTAGTAAAAAAAGAAATGAAAGTAACCCCAGGGAAAAAAAAATATCAGGAAATCTAGTAATTGCTTTTTTTAATGTTCTGTTGAACATTATGGATTTATGACAGCAAATTAGACAACTTCTAAGATATAATATTAAGCTGTGTTTGATTTGAAATACATAAAGCAATATTATTTTTATGTTCGATTCTTGGTTTTTAGGTAGTGTGATATGTGATAGCACACATCAGTGCGCCACAATTACATGATTTATGAATGAAACTGCAGTTTCTTTTAGACAATCTTATCCTATTTTGCATGTCTATTATAGTCTGGGAGAATTACAAAGACACATCTACCGACAAATGTAGATGATTTTTAATCCTGGAAGTATTTGCGATCTTCTGAGTATTCACAGAATAAATCATTTTAACTATTTGGATAAGACATGGTATTAATTCTGAAAACTTGTACTCTGAATGAAAAAGAAAGCTCAGGTTTAAGTCTGCCATTGCTGTTACTGGGATAGTGACACCTCCCAGTTCTGCCTGGGAGCTGCTCTTACTGGGAATTCAGCACTTGGATGGCAGAAGCACTGTAGACCACTGTGTTATGCTCTCTTCGAAGGTTCTTGCCCTCAAATACTTCCCAGCTGCTCACATCTCTCCATGCTTGCTGTAGGACTAACCATAGTAGGTAGGCAACTTGAAAAAAAAAAGGTCAAAATCTTCACCTAATTTCCAATAGTACAAGACTGGCTGAAAGCCCCAAAGTAGGATGACAAATATCTCTGGAAAAATCTTGGTTGTGTTCTAACTCTGGATATTTCTTCAAAATAATTTATTTATATAGAAAACTCATTAAAAATAGATTTGGCAGTCCTTCCCCCATGTCTTACCTCTCTCTGTTCCAGAGGAGCCCCCGTGCAGCTTGTTCACCATGAGGCCAGAGCCTGCACATGGGCTGTCAGCAGCGCCCACCTCCTCCTGAGGCATTGGGACTCTGTGTAAGAGAAACAGGGCTGATACAGAGAGATCCTGGCTGTGGGTGTTAGCAAGAGACGGAGTCCCTCCTTCTGAAATAGCCATCTAGCTGATAGAGTTGTTTCCTCCAGTTGACCTTGCAGTAGCTACATTTTCCTGTGAAAATAAAGCTTCCTCTCTGCAGCACTCTACGTTTCCCTCCTGTACTATCCACTGCTTACAAAGCCCCGATGTGTTCTTATCGCAAATGAAAACAGAACACCTGATCCATTGTAAAATATTTGTTTTATCAAGAAACAGCAAACCTTCTGACTGCAAGGGATCTAGAGCCAACCTAAGTCTGGCACAGAAGGCTGGTAGCTGAATTTAACTCTTTGCGTCTCCCTTGAGAATTTCCTCTGCTTTGCACCACTGCATGGTGCCAAGCGGTGATCCTGAAACCCTGAGACTACCAAGATAAAGTGTGCTGGCTGCTTACCCCTCCATCTCCAGGACCAGACATGCCAACGTGCAGAGAAGTGGGTCAACGCTGCTTGGAGATGAGGCAGCGCGGCCAACGCTGCTTTGCCTGGAGATGGTTCCAGGGGGGATATGGAGACCCAAAGTTTTCCTTTGCTCAGTGGCCTGAGGTGCAACACAGCCACAATTCAAGGAAATCTGAGCCATCTGACTCAGTTTCTCTTTAGATTCTTCCTCACTAAAAATCACATGCCTTAATCCCTCCATATTTCACAACAGAAGAGGAAAAGGAACCTTAAAAAGTTTTAAAAACATATGTTAGGTCTCTCTACTTTCAGTAAAGGGTAAAAGGAACTCTAATACTGTAATTCACTTCCCTCCAAGCTTTAAAAATAAAGCAATGAGGTATAGTTCATATCTACAGTCTTTACACATGGCCATGAAACCCAAATTATTTTCATCTCCAATTTAAAAATATGCTGCTGGACAATTCATTTTCCTAGGTACTTCTAGATGTGATCCTTTCAGAAATGTTTTAAAAACAATTTTTCCTGTAAAACAGACCAAAAAAGGGGGAAAGAAGAGGCCAATATTTCTATTTTCCTTGGCAGCAAAAGTGGTAGTAAATTGCAGAGTGCTCCAGTTGAGCTCGCTTTCCCCACGCTGTTGTGAACCCTGGTCACTGGTGCAATTTCGGAGCTGTGGACGCTCCAGCTGCTACCGAGCTCTGAGTACCAGGTGCATTGCAAATTATTCATCTCTTTTCTCGCCTGATGTTACCCCTTACAGCGCCTTTGCCATTGTCGAGCCTTAAGTCTAGTGTAAGTGAATGTTTCTCTGTGAAGAGCTATTCATTCTTTTTTTCCCGGAGACGGCCTTGACTGCTTGTCCCTCTTTTGTCTGTTTGCTTTCAGTTCTTGACTGAACAAACACATTTACAGGCAAAGATGTCTTTTCTAACAATGAGCATGAAATGAATATCGTTTCAAATTGCTCCAGTAATCACCAGCATTTTCAGGGGAAACTTCAGCCTCAGACTCATTCGGTCAGTGGACAAGAATAATATCATGCCACAGAAGGGCCCTGTGAAACACCTCATGTTCCAGGAGGCAAATATTGAATTCCCAGCATTGTATTTGCAGTAAATGGTGTGTGAGCTGAAACATGTTTGATTTAGACATTGAAGCTTTGAGCTCTCGCTGCTTTAGAGTTTCTTTGCACTGCTTCAGCAAACACAGTCGGCTCTCTTTCTCTCTCTTTTTTTGGCTAAATAGACAGCGAAGCAAAGGTCATCCCCAGCAAGAGAAACCCTGGTTCCTGCATCCCTTGGTGGAAGGCGTTATGGTGTCCCTTGTCCATCACCCACTACCAGTCATGACAGGGCAGCCCTCTGTCGCAGCAGCAGTGGCTGGTACCTGGGGACCATTAATTTCCCAGCTCCATCCCAGTTGCCAGTAACCCACCCAGTGAGATATTGTGATGGATGTGCTCCACCTCCTGACCAGACTGGCAGTCATTTGGTGGAGGATCCACAAGATGTAAAGGCCTGAGCCGTAGCCGGGCCATGAACTCCTCGTGTTTCAACCTGTTCTCTGAAAACCCACAAAGGAGCAGAGTGACACAGTGAGCATTGAGGCACATGAGCTTGGAACACCCATCATGCAGTTAACACATGAAGAGCAGGTGGCTTTTCCAGGACTCATTTATCAAGGAAGAAAGTTGTGGGTACAAGGAGTCTCATGCATACCTTTCCCATCGCATGAGCCAACCACTTTATCCCATAAATGTGACAGCCTAAGTGACCCTTCTTGGAGGTGTCCCTGCTAGGCAGCGTGGCTGCATGGCAGTAATCTCCCCTTGAGCTGGGACACCTCTCAAGGTTGCTCTTCGAGGCAGAGAGACCTTTTATCAACAGCAGATCTTTGGTAAGTGACCAACATTGCACATAACCTTGTAGTATGGTAACTTCAATTTTTTCTTGGTAACTTTGATTGCATGCTAATGAAACATTACGGGGCCACCAAATATAGGGCCACCAAGATTATCCAAGGACTGGGAAGCCTGTTGTATTAGGATGGGCTGAGACAACTGGGTTTGTTTAGCCTTGAGCAAAGGAGGCTCAGAGGGGATCTCATCACTACCTATCAGTAACTAAGGGGTAGCTAAAAAGAGGATGGAGATGCCCTTTTCACAAGGAGTCCCATGAAGAGGATGAGGGGCAATGGACACAAGTTGCTCTAGGGGAGATTCCAACTGGACACAGGAAGGAAATTTTTCCCCATGAGAACAGTCACCCATTGGAATAATCTCTCCAGGGGAGGGGTTGACTCCTCCACATTGGACACTTTCAAGCCTCAGCTGGACAGGGCGCTGGGCCATCTTGTCTAGGCTGTGCTCTTGCCCAAAAAGGTTGGACCAGATGATCCTTGAGGTCCCTTCCAATCTGGGATTCTGTGATTCTATGATTCCATAAATTTTGCATATATAATCCCTTAGACATAAACCATTGACCGAGTCTGAGACTAGGTTTGCACCTAGCCACACCTTGATTCCTCTCTGAGGAGGAGTTTAGAAAGCAATGGGGTCCACTCTGAACCTCATGACTCAATGGGAGGGTTCTTCTTACCCTTTTGCATCCCCAGTCTCTCTGTCAATCACTGTAACTCAAGTGTAACTCAGTTTTCCTTTTATGTTTCTTCCATGCAGTGATTAACAGAGTGAACCTTGCCATCGAACTTCGTGAAGTCGCATTTTTACAACATCATATTAAAACCACTTTTGTTAATGCCTTTGACAATGATTCCTTAAGCAATCTAAATCACTCATTTGCAACAATCTGGGATAGTCGGCAGGATCCTAAATCCAGATTCACAACAAATTGACGTAGTCGGCAGGATCCTTAGTAGTATCACTAATTACTTACAGAAGCAGGATGGCAAGTAGTGTCACTGATTGTTTATGGAAGCATGGAATAAGTCCAAGTTCCAAATTCCCAGAAAAATGGGCTCATGATAATTGGCATGATTGGGAAGCTGTGGAAGAACAGCTAAAGGTGGCCAGAGGGCATATAAAGGATGGGAAAGGGAAAGGAATTATTTGCAAAATCCTAGGCACCTGTTTAGAACCTGCTTATCAGGATAGGAAGAATGAAAATAAAAGGAGCAGGACCTAAAAGAAGAAATAGAAGGCAGAAAGGCATCTGAATTAAGACTGTCTTTGAAAATTGAGCAGCTGTATAAACAAACAGCTACAGGAAGAGGAGAAAAAACAAAAGTTGGAAGAAAAGGTTTAAATGATGTCTATGCAGGCTCCCCATCCCTCTAGCATTCTACAGATTAGAAAATTAATTGCATGCCCTGAGGAATGGGATGGGAACATATGGGTTGACCCCAATGATAGTGAATCAGGGGAGGATGATTCTTAGTTTCCCTCAAATCCCCTTGAATATGAAGCAGAAGAGTCTGAAGGACCTCAGGGTGGTGCTCCACAATATCCTGTGCAAATTGTTCCCTGGGATCCATTACAATTGGCAAATTTACAAGAAAAATATGGCAGAAAGCCGGGTGAAACTGAAAGAGTATTTGTGGTGAGTCTGCCTAAGTGACAGCAACCAAATAATGCTTGGTGGAGATGAAGCAAATGGCTTTGGGGGTCTGGGAATTCTCTTAAATTTAGGACCTGACCTGGCAAATGGATCCCATTCTATCACCAGCAGGGCATCTTATTGGGCTGGGGCAGTAGGTGCTATAGAATGAGGTGGACCCTCCATAATGCCCATAAGATCTCTTAATGGACTCTCTACAGCCGTCTGAAATCTGCCTGCATACAAGCCATGCATAAATGGGAATCCAATGATAGCCCAATAACTGCTACAATTGATTCCTTTATATATTTCTTCCATGCAGTAATTAATAGAGTGAACCTTGCCATCGAACTTTGTGAAGTCGCATTTTTACAACATCATATTAAAACAACTTTTGCTAATGCCTTTGACGGTGATTTCTTAAATTCCTAAATCACTCATTTGCAAGAGATACCTGCAAGGAGGAAGCCCGATGTATCACGGCCCAACCACCCAAACGTAACAACATGACTACAGTTGGTGGCCCCATTATCCCACCCAACAACTTTAACATGGTGGCTGAATAGGGCCCAGAGCAGGACGCTTGTCATGAGTCATGCTGTCACAAAGAGTACACCAATCCATTTATTTGGACAAAGTTATATGAATGTGCCCTGCACCTTGATGTCAGAAAATTTTACTTGGTTGACAGTAGTTGTTCTGCTGGATGGCATTCAGCAAAATCCCTTCTGGTCCCCTGGAGCACTTAGCACTTGTCCAATCTATTTTCTTAGGAATGACCAGAGACATCTGCATCTGCAGTAATAATTTCTTGGCAACCAGACATGCATTCAGGAACCATTTTTCTTGGTTATGCTCTAGCTTTTTTATTAAGCAATATAGAACTGGTTCCTGGGGAAGGATGAGCCCCAATGTTTTGGAGGCTTTTTTATTTTGTTTTGATTATCTGTGGAAAGTCTCCTAAAAAAGCGTCAGCATGTTTGCATTGAAAAATTGTGTTTATAAAGCTGTTAGGGTCTCCAATACTCATGTAGCCCAGGATCTATCTGTAACAGAGTCGTACCCAACACATGATGTCCCTCAGGTCCTTCAACTTTTCCTGGACACGTTGTCAGTAGGTGCAAAAAGGTTGGGGGCCGCAGCTCTACAGTACTCCTAGAGTGTGACAAGAGTATATTTGTTGATATATAAGTCTGTATTACAACAGGAATGGAATAAGGCATAGGGGCCTCACAGGTCACAGATATCAGACCTGGCTCCATCAGCACTATTCCCCAATCAACAGCACTGACTTGCACAAAATAAAGTGTGCACGAACTGACTGTGCTCAGCCTAGAGCAGGTTTACAAGCCCAGGCACACATCCATGGGAGACCTGGCTCTAACAAACAGCTGTAAGTAGTTGTGTGGCAGTGTTGGCACATTGGTCCTGCTGCACATGTCCTCCTTGGGCATGGAAGCCATCTACTTATCCTTGCATGGTGTTGCTAATAAGCTCTGCTTCCCAATCTGAGCTGTAGATTTACTAGTCAGCTGACCTGTAAATCTGGTTTGCTTAAATTTAATCCTGGCTCAGCCTCAAGAAGGCTTCGGATTATCAGATCCATACCCCATTGAAGAGTGCTGTCATCTCCCATAGCCAAAAAATGCTGATTTTTTTTCCTTCATAGCAACAAACAAGAAAATGAGTCACAGAAAATATTTCCTTTATCTTATCTCCTATAAGGAAAAATCTGACTGGAAATTCTCAATCTTCATAGAATCATAGAATCACAGAATTGTTTAGGTTGGCAAAGCCCTTTCAGCTCCCCCAGCCCAACCATTCCCCTACCCCTGCCATCCCACCCCCAAACCCTGGCCCTCAGCACCACCTCTGCCCAGCTGTTAAATCCCCCCCGGGCTGGGGACTCGACCCCTTCCCTGGGCAGTCCCTTCCAGTGCTTGACAACCCTTTCAGGGAAGAAATTTTTCCTAATGTCTAAATCCTTATATGAAATCGTATTTATCAACAAGAATGCTATTTCTCATCAGCTAGACTTTCTCACCATTTCTAAATGCAGCTTCTCTTAAATAAGCAAGCCCTGACATTCATGTATGGGTAGGAATCCTGCGTTTATTATGCACTGTTTATGGCTCTTGATCACTAATGTTAGAGCAAGACAAAGACATACCTGAAACCCAGATTTTCTAGATTTTAGGTGTATGCAGCTAAGGTGCTTGGTAGCATAACTGATAAGTAACCCCTTAGCAGACAGCTGAGCAAGGTATCTATAGCCCATTAAAGTAATAATGAAAATTTAAGTGGACACACATGGCATTGTGTTTTCTGATGTGCTGACTACAAATGCCCAAATTATCTTCCAAAGTTTTATCATTTCTAAGGATTGAATTATGTATATTTAAAGGGAGCAGCAAATTAGTTATGTTCTTTGGATTAAAGCTGCGCTGCTTGATCGCAAGTACACAGAAACCTCTTGCTACCTGTGCTGTTCTCTGAATAAAGGAACTTGGATGATTAATGTGTTTTGAATCAACTCTGTTGTTAGCGGAAAGTGAGTGGGTTCGGATCTCCAGAGTATTGGCCAGGCTGTCTCTGGAGCTTTTGGTATTAGAACTGTCCAGTGCAGTACCCGAGAGTTCATCAGGATGAACAGAAATAACAGTCAATGGGAAAATGAGACTGGGGAAGAAGAAATCAGCAGAGATATTTATATAAGCCAGTAGAAACAAGAATCATTTCCCCATTCTCAGCTGGTTTGCATTCACTGGTGCTCCCTGGCAGGGTGCAGAGATGCAGGTAACCATGGTAATTAAGGCTAGCTGCAATTTTGAGAAGAACAAGACAAATTTGGGTAGGAATGGTTTCCCATCACAGCCCATATGGAAAAGATGATTCATCCAGGAGGAAAAAAAAAAAAAAGGATCCCAGGGGAAAAACGACAATACAGTCATGTACAGGAAGAAATAGCCCTTCAGCCATGAGAGCTCTTACGCTGCTCTGAATCCAAATCTCTGACTCTCATAGGCACCCGCAGCTGAGCCAAAAGCCAAGAAGGCTACAGCAGGTTCAAGCTTGCAGTTTTTCCTGAGCTGCTGTCAAGGAGGAGCTGATTAGGGCACATCAAGCTTTTGATGGAACAGTCAAGGGAAATTTTCCCAATTAGCTGATTAGTACAAATCCCATCCGTCTGCCAGTTTTGGCGTCAGAGGAAGAAATGAAGTCTGTGATTCTGCTTGTTTGTTTGAAGTTGCAGCTATTTTATATGTTTCCTGCCTTTCTCACGCATAACCAGTGGTTAAAAGAACCAAGTGACTGAAGGAAGCATGGCAAAGTGTGAGTGCAGCGCTCCTTGCGCAGAGCTCCCTGTGCTATTCTGCAGCCCTTGTAGCGTTTCCCCTTAATCCCAGGGGCTGTGACTCACCACGTATCTGTTAACTAATGTCACATTTTCCTCTCAAATTAGAGAACCCGTTGGACTTGAGCAGCTCACAGACTCTGTGGACAGCCCAGTATTTTAGGGTAGAATTTCTGACAGCTTGGTGGGCCGAAATCTTCGGCTACTTTGGTCCTTCAGAGGGTTGTGCCTCTGGATGGATCTGATTAGATTAAGCCCTTCTAATAAAATCAGTCACAGAACATTCCTTCCTCATGCTTGCAGTTTCCTGGGTTTTGCAGTTCTGGGAGCTTTCTCTAGCTATGCTTATTTCAAGGGGATTTACTGGGAGCCATAGCGTTCCCCTTACATCTTCATTAGTATCACTCATCACAGCATGGGTTGCCAGGTCATTTGATGTGAAGAGATTAAGCAATTGTGTTGTCCCATCCCATTTACAGCATGCCTGCACATGAATCTGAACCCTTCCCACCACACATGTTGGCATTAGCAGACCGAGCAATTAAAAGTCAACCTGACTTCTCTGCATTCATTATATATTGCCCTTCAGCAAAGAGAAGCTTGTTGCACCTCATGGATGTAGTCAGAAACTGGTCTCCCACCACGCTCCTTTCCATGCTAGAGCAACCACCCTCACTGTCTGCACTTATGGTCTGATGTAATTGGCATTAACAGAGCATTAACAAATTGCCAAGGGGCATCCAAACACTCTCCATTAACCAGCATGAGGACTTAAGGGTGCATGTACAAAATGGAATTAAAAGGATTTCAAATAAAATTGGTTCCTAACACGGCGATCTGATTAAGCAAATACTCGTGTCAGAAGCCACTTTGCCTTGGGGGAGCAGTCGATGCACTGTCCTGGAAATGTCAGAAGAATAAAGATGAGCTGCACCTTGTTGCAGCCTCTCTGCACCAGTTGCAGTTCTCCAGGAAACCGGCTTTCCCCGGGGGAGGACCAGCACGCTGCTCCCAGAAGCATTTTCATCAGCTGAAAAATCTGTCCCGAGGAAACCACGTGGGAGCAGTTCCTCTTATTCCTTGGACATGCACAGCCTGGGAAGGATGTCTTCAATTTAACAAACAAATCAAAGGTTCTGCATTGAAGAAGTTAGCGGTAGGAGCAACATATTTGACAGCCAAAAATATCCTTAGTACAGAAGCAAGACGACACTCAAGGTGCCCTCTACATTTTTACTTCACACCAGGGCCCTTTATTACCTTGCTTTTGCTAACAAAGATGCCATTTAAATTCTTTACCCTGCAATATTTTTTTCTCGTTGCTATCTTTGTCACAGATGTCATGAGTAACCTTAGATGGGTCCCTTTATCCACCTGCACCACTTTTGTACGGCGATGATAAGAAGGTACGATTTGCTGGGTCTGCAATGCCCAGGCTTACTCTGTGTGTCTGTGTGTGTGTGCGTGCAGCATGTGCATGAAAACACAAAGTAGTAGAGCTCTTTGGTGGGGACTCTGGAGGTGTTTACAACATTTGTATTGTAAACGATACTGATGATCTTGCAGCTGCCGTAGCATCGCTGCATAGCAATTGCTAGGCTGTCATGCTTTTAAGACCTGCTGCTGGGAACAACCCTGTGGAAGTTGCACTGCTACTGCATGCTAATGACAGCCAGGGCAGATATGTGTTTGCAGCATGAGACCTTTTTCTACGTGACATATATAGTTCAGGCCAAGTTCCATTATAAACCTGCTTTCGCAACAGCCCCTTGATGCCCCCCAAGAAGGAAAATGCAAGGCTCCTCCTGCACAACAAGCGGTGTGCAGGGATTCATGCACCATAAACAAGTCATCTTCAAAAATCCCCGGAGTATATTAGCCATTTGCAAAGCTCTTACACAGTTACAGATGCCTCGCTTGATATTATGGCATACATGGCCCAGCTGCCGTAGGCGCTGAGCTCTCGGTGTGCACAGCTGTGCCTTCTTGGGCAGCCTCCAGAAGGTCTTCTGGGTGCTGCGTTTCCAAACGCATCAAGTCCTTCTGAACTGGGCTTGGCGTCCTTTCATTAAATGCCGGACTTTGTTGCCTTGCGATGCTAACCGGGCTTTCAGGTTCCGTGTTTGATCTGAAATCAGTAGCTGTGGGTCTGTGAACAGAAGGCATGTGTGCAGGGACAGCCATCTGTCAGACGCGCTACAGCCAGTCCCTGAACATCTCCTTTCTGGCAGAGATGCATAGCATCGGCTAGCATATTTCCCAAACTGGCTGACCTTTGGCAACCTTTAAAAACTCCTCACTAATTTGTTCTCATGGGTTCCTGTGCATTTACAGCTCTTGATCTGTTGAAGAGGCGCCTTCCGGTTACAAGGATGCAATGGTTTTTCTCTAGATCACGATTCACATATTCAGGTATTGGTTGCCTTTAATTTTTAGCATGCTTTCATGATCCATTGTAAGTCCCAGAAAATGTCTATGCTGAGTCGGGAAGGTAGAGATACTAGAAGCTGGAATTTGCATCAGGTTGTTACTGAAGGCACAGCTGAAGTTCACAGCTGAAATTTTTCAAGGTTTGAGATTAAGGCATTATAGGGAAGTGAATCTATTTGTGCCCATAACACCTAAAAAATAAAGTAAAACAAGGTTTCTGAAGGCAATGGATCATAAATCATGATTTTTAGGCAGGCTCTTGTTAGTAGTGGTCAGGCACCAAGGTTTCAACCTGATCAGAACCTACACTGGGAATGGGGCTCATCTCATCCAACTCGAGCTGTTTGGATGCTGGCATCTGATCTGAGCTGGCCAGCTGACCATGGAGTCTCTAGAAGGTGATTCAACCAATTCAGATTTGAGTGTAAGATTTTTCATTTCTCGGAATTCCCCATCCCTCTTTCCATGACTGTTGAGGGAGTTATCATACCTGCTTCTGCAAGGCTAAGCTCCAACGTTTCAGTCAGCCGTCTTTCAGATGGCTACAGTTAGGTAGAATGAATAGCAGTTTTACAGATCCCTGACATAATTTAACCTGTGTCCCAGGACAGATTAAAACCTAGTGCAACCAGGCAAAAGACTAATATATTAACCTCTTATGCAGCGTAAAAATCACTTTACATTCCTATTAAAATTACTAGGGTATTTCATTATGAAAACTGAAAAGAAATGCCATACTTATGTCATTATCAGAAGCAGTTTCTTATATCCATGTTGGCAATTCAGATAAAAATTATTACAACATTAGCAGACCAGCCCTGCTGTCTGATCTTTTCTTCAGGTCTAAAAGTCAATACTAAATGTTGGAGCATTTGAGAAAGCTGTGGTTTGCAAGTGTTGTGTGATTTCTCCTGGCATTAGGAAGAAAGGAAAGGGACACTGTGATTTTACTATTTAACATTTCCTTCATTGCCTTTTTCCTTGGGATATCCCACTAAGCTGGCAAACTGTCAGACAGTGCTCTGCTAACTCGCAAGGGCAAAAGCACATGTATATATTTAAGCATGTAAGCATCCCTGCTGACTTAGACAACATTAATTGCCAGCTTGGAGATGAACACCCTGGTACTTCCTGGACTGGGACTTGCTGCCTGTAAGATTCTGAGCTCCTAGAGCTGAAGCACGATTACTTGTGTTGCCAAATTTCTCTTTTCACTTTTTCTGTGACTTGAATATTGGCTCAGGTGATATATGTGCTCTCAAAGATCTTTTTTCTCAGTACTCTCGGAATTATGGCAGATACTTCTCAATTTTTGAGGACAAGTGGTCATTTCATACCAGACCTGAATGAACACTATTGGAAATATGGAGTGCATCTTTCCATAGCACAGTTAACTGCCTTGCCTCTGGCTACCAACTTCAAAATAATCTTGGAAGTATTTTAATGCCAGTAAGTAGGCTTTCCCATGGTGTAAAATGAGTTCTCTAAAGTGGCCTTTCCCTGCCCATTCTTCCCTGCAGAGACAGGATTTCCTTTGTAACCCAGCTCCTCCTGGTAACTCAAAAGGAGGTCTGACAGTATGAGCAATGCCCACAGGATCCTCCTGCAGCACAGTGTCTTCAGCAGAGGCTGGATGATGCCCCATAATGCAAAGGAGATCTTGTTCCTACCTAGGCTGGCTGTGGACTAAAGGTGGGATAACACCCTGCCACAACATCACCAGTCAACGCTTGCCTGGTGGTTTATGTCCCTGATCACTCTCCTCCAAAGGCCACCAGTCTAGGTGGACGTCCAAGCAGACCCAGCATGGTCAACCCTACATTGGCAAGGGCAGCTTCAGTTGTTGGAGGTTTGTTGGGCACCAGCTCCGCGAGTGACTTCACCATGGTGCTGATAACACTGAGCCGAGAAGCTATGGTGGTGAGGTCAGGAGAGGATGGGAATAAGAAAGGTCAAAAAGGATGTTTTTGAACAGATGAGAAACCGTAGCCCACTCCATTTTTGAGCCAAATTTATATTAAATGAGAGAAGCAGGAACTGGTTGTCTGATCTGCACCTTGGACAAACTTCTAATGACTTGAATTTCTTTGCCAGAAGCATGTTCACTTCCAACTGCGCACCCAAAACCACATGCCCTTCTGCCTGCTGGCAATGCTGCCGAAGGCCAGGACAAGGCAGACTGCGTGCTTTCATCATTCAGACTAGTTTTTACAAATGTTTATCTGTTGTGATGGTCGTCGTTGGTGATGTTATAACTTTTTTTTCTTCATTTTATCTATACTTTCATACAACACCCTAATTGTTTGCCTTCTAAAAACATGGTTTCATTAATTTAATCTTGTGCTGCAGAAAATTTTATGAGATCTTAAAGAAACTTCATACTGTGCATTAATTTCTTTCCACATAATTGTATTTATATTTCAACAAATAGACTTGAAGTACATTATTATTCTAAAATGAGTGCTAATGGGTTTCAGCACTTTCATGCAGCTAATCGTGCATTTATTTCACAGCTTTGATGGCTCACAAAGACTTCCATTTCTTCATTTACATGAAAAAAAGTGTGAAGGATAAATTAAATGGCTGCTTATTTCATCTACAGATTTTTTTCCTGCAAACTCTACACAAACAGTGCACTGTTGGTGTACAACAAACAATTCTTTTGAAAGATGCAGCCCCCTGTCAGACAGACAGTTCCATAAATGAAAAACACAAATCTTATGCACCCCCCCAACCTGAAAAAAAACCCGACAAAAAGACCGAAATATTGCTCCTCTCTGCATCATGCCAGCCCATAAAAATTAAGATGTTTTGCATAGAAGGATGGACACCAATTTGCTGCAATTTGCTTTCAAGCCAAGTCTCAAATGACTGCAGAAGGAGGGAGGAATGCAGATGTTGGAGAGAAGGTTGTGCATTACCCATAAGGAGAAGAGATGTTGTGCTTCAAAACTTGTGTTAACTGTGGACTGTGCTTAGCCCTGGAGACCACAGCGTAACTGGTTCCTCATGCCCCTTACTAGGCATCCCAAGCACTGATATTCTATAGGGCAGGCTTGGCAATGGTGACGTTACATAAACAATTGTCTGTGAAAGCAAAGAAATGAAATACCCTCCAGATGAGCAGGTCTTGACTCCGTGGTCGGTTTTACCAGTGCAAAAGCACCAGATACATGGGGGGAAAGGGAGGCACAATTTGATCGACATCCTGGATGAGAAACCTTAACGGCAGGCTGGTGACATACCAGCAGGGACTTACAAGGAGAAAAGAGAGGTGGAGGGAGTTGGAGGTCTCTAACTCCCTACTTGTCCAGCCCAGAACCTCCCTGAACATCCATCCCTTGCTTCCTTGCCTCTTTGTTCTGCCATCATTACTGATGAGCTCTTAACACCTTGGGGCTTTCTGGTTTGTGCTTGTTCAGTGCCCAGGCCCAGCTGTCCCAATCCCAGATGAGACAACAGTCTATGACCGGACAGCTGGGCTTTCTCCAAGGGGTACTCATGTCAGCAGACGTGAAGAGGGTGTCCTCCTGAGGGACAACTGAACTCATCCCGCCTGAATCTAGAGACAGCAAAAAATAACTGATGCAACTTGATCTTCGGTGAGCTCCATAAAAGTTACTCTGCTCTACTCTACGAGGAGCAAAGGAGATTACTTGTCTGGGAGGGCCTTTTGGTGTGAGCTGAGGTATCTCTTCCTCTTGCCCCAGATGTCAGTAACTGGATCACTGAGCCCCAGAAACAGCACCAGGATGGAGGGATGTCTGAGCCTGAGACACTTGCAAAGGGATCACCAAAGCCATTCCTGGCTCTGGAGGGAAGTTCCAGGGAGCTTCCTTTTTTTTGGGCAGGAGAATGAGACTGTCCGACACCGCCAGCAGTGAAATAGCTTCCCTTACACTCCTCCAATACTTAACAGAATGAATCTTACCTTCCGCTGCTTATGGACCCATGACAATATGCCAGGAGACATGGACCTTCCTCTGAAATGCTACAGAAACTGGACTAACACTGCCCTGGAGAGGCATGAAAGCTCCAAGCCCACCAATTATTTCCTCTGGACTGCCCTCCCTCCTAAACAGCTCCACATAGGCCAGGTCTGGGGTATTTCTACAGTTTGCTCAAGCAATTGAGTTATCTGTCTTCCTAGAGATGACCAATCCACTGATCTTTGATCATAAAAATGGTCAAGCCTTTAGCCTGGTAGCATACTGCTACCTATATAAAGGCTTTCCTTTTCACAACCAGTTTTTCTTCCAAAGAACTGAAATATTTCATATCATAATGTTGGGGGTTTTTTTTATCTTGAAGAAAAGTGGAGAGAATGAATTAATCCAAAACAGCACTGATGAGGGGAAGAAAAGTTAATTGAAAAATATAATGAAAACACTGAGCTCATTCTACCCTGTGTATGCAATGGAAACATAGATATTGACAAAGAAAAATTAAAATTTGCTACAGAGTTCAAACACACTGTTAATATATGTATGAAGATAATGCACAGAATCCTTGGTAAGGAGCCTTAGGGCACTCACTATGCTTATGCAAATTTTATGGAAAAATACAATATTAAATACGACACATTCTACTTTTTTTTTTCCTAAGCAAACTGAGTCTGGTAAACATTTTGGCCCAAGTTCTACTTAAATTTAGGGCCATTTTCATGCTAGCAGGAGAAATAAAAGGTGCTGAAAGTGGAAGCCTACTGGGAAGGAAGAGCTTTTTCCTGGTGGAGAGCAGCTCTCCCGCGCCCCAGCTGAGGCACCTCCCTGTGGCCAGGGGGGTTGTGCCAGAGGGTGTTTGTTCACAGCATGATGAACATGGACCCTTAGGCCACGATTTCATAGCGCAATCTAGCAGAGCCTTTGGACTGCCATAAAACATTCAAGGGGCCAGAGGGGACAATGGCAAAGTAATCACTCTTCCCTATCCAACCCCCAGGGTATGCTCCTGGCCAGGGCTAAGAGTAAAGAACCAGAATTAAAGAATAATGCCAAAACTGCACTCAGAAGATCTCTAGGTTTGGTTCATATGTGTGGTTGCATGAGCACTGGCGATTTGTACTTGGGTGCTGGGCTCCGGGTTCGTTCTGTCTCACCAGGCTCCTCACTGAGATGCTGAAGCAGGTTATTTATCTGCCTGGCTTCCTCCCAGGTCCAGGGAGAGGAGCAAGGATGGTCGGAATGATTGTGTTTGAAGAGACTTCTGTCTTCAATACTTAAAGGGAGACTACAGGAAACATGGGGACAATCTTTTTAGTACGGCCAGCTGTGGCAGGACAAGGAGTAATGGTTTTAAACTGAAGCAGGGTAGGTTTAGACTGGATATAAGGAAGAAATTCTTTACAATGAGAGTGATGAAACACTGGAATGGGTTGCCCAGAGAGGTGGTGGAGGCCCCATCCTTGGGAACATTCAAGGCAGACAGGGCTGTGAGCAACCTGATCTGGTTCAAGGTGTCCCTGCTCACTGCAGGGGCATTGGACTAGATGACCTCTAGGGGTCCCTTCCAACCCAAACCATTCTATGATTCTATGATTCTGTTACTCCACTCGCTATAGCAGTGGCTATAACTCAGGTGACTACTCCTCTAACATAATGCTTGTTGTTAGTTGGCATTAACTGGGATCTTCACATACGACGGGGTTTTATACGCGGAAATACTCCAACCTCCTTTTGGCCCGCTGACAGTTTTGTTCCAAACATGCAAAGGTAGCGAATGAACCATCTCAACCTCAGGAGAAGTTGGAGCAATAAGCCAAGCCCTACACAAAATCCAGTGTAAAATACAGGCAGAGGTGTCGGAGATGCTGCAGAACGAGTCGTGGAGCCAAGCACCCACTGTCCCCGCAGGGACTGGGAAGGCCACGCGTGCGCTTTGCTCACTCCATGCTCCTACATGCAAAAGCTCTGGTCAGCAAACGTCTTCCCGCAGCAAACCCCTGGGGCTCTGCTGAAACGGTAAGCCAGATTTCCCACCAAGTTTAGTCCTGCAAGAACAGTTTTTCCTTTCTCATTCTAAATTGGCTTTGAAGCACTCCTTTAATTTTCAATACAAGGCATCATCATCGCTGGCTGTGTGACTGTGACATACGGGGAGATAAAAGCAATAAGCTTTTCTCCACACAACCTCTCTCATTGACTCCTATAATGTCTGAGTTGGATATTTTGTAACCCTGCCCAATTAATTTTGTGCTCTGTGGCTTTTTCTGAACACGAAGTCTTAAAAAAGATCTGCTAAGAAATTCATTAACTTTACAATGCGGTTGGACTTACTCCAGCCAAATTATTACGTTTCTATAGCGCTAAAAATAAAGAAAAAGCACTGTATAATTGAAACAACACACACACGGAGCAAGATTTCTCCCTGAGAGTCTGCATGAAAACCAAACGCTGGTTAATCTGCACCACGCAATGCAGTGTTTCACATGATTAATGCGTAATATGAAACGTTACACATTTTCAAATAGATTCCCTGCAGGTAATAAATTGCATGTCACCACTGCATGTTTGATGCTTGACACTATTATACCTTTAATCGGTAAATGCAAAATGACAATTTTAAGCTGTAGCATGACGGCAGCATTTTGACAGTGTTTTGGCCAGTGGTTTCCCTCCAATCTGTCTGTGCCTTTCGCCTACGAGCTACGAAACGCGTGAGTGCGGAGCCTCTATTGACAGCTTCTGTATTTCCTTTGCCGTCTCTGCAAAGTCTTCCCTCTGTCATGTCGGATGACACGGCACACAATTCCGCCCTTTGCCGTAGCCTATCTCCCTACAGCACCCCTCAAAGCCAATGCCTCACGTCTTGTTGTGCCACTGCAGCGTAGCCAGCACCCATTTGATCTTTTTGGCTTAGTTAGTCAAACTATGACTTAAAACCATGGGATTTCTGGCTCAGATTGCCAAAGGAGTTTAAGGGAGTTAGGATCTCATATCCCATTAAAAAGAAATGCTGCGTGAATGCCTGATCCCTCAAGCCTTTCTTATTTTCTTTTTTTTTTTTGAAAGCACAGCCTTTGTGGAAGTGTACCTCTACACCCATTAGGACATTCACTCTGGCACACAGCATATCAGAGATGCCATTTCGCTTGAACAGATAGTTAGTGTAATGACAGATTGCACTCTATCAAAGGATCTATTGTAAAGAGATACAACAGGAAAGAAAAATCATTTTCTCTGGGCTGCTATTCTTTTTGCCAGGTAGGTGGGTGAAAATTGACGAAATCATCCCAATGTATGGATGAAGCGGTCATTTCTGAAGCCAGACAAATACCCTCCAATATAAACCAGAACTATCTGCTTTGCATTTACGACTTCTCTGCCTCATTATTTCCAGCTTAACTAACAGTGAACCTCTAACTGAGAGGTATTTTTCCTGTTCTAACTGTATTTTCAAAAGATTCTTTTTTATATATAATACTGTCATTACTGTTACTTCATTAATCCTTGCATCTTCATTTTTTAATTACTCCCAAATTATATTAAAAATCATCTACGACCCTTGTTTATTCAATAAGATCATCTCTGGCTGTCCTGCATGGTTTTTCACTGCTTCCTCATTTTTTCTTACCTATAACAGTGTCTAGACCTGAAACATTTTTCTTGACCATGGGGAATCTGGTAGCTGAACAATTTCCAGGTTTTGTTAATATTTCCCACTTCAGGTTTGCATTCGCAGTGAGTTCGGCTGACTGCAGTTATAAGCTCTGGGGAAGCAGCTCTCTAACAGCCCTGAGCGTACCCGTTACTGCTCAGTGCCATATACTGTTTGCGCAAAGCAAATGCTGCAAGACCACAGCTATCACTTCCCAAGCCCATAGGAGATGGTGATAAATGTATTTCACCGCCACCAACTCCATTGGATCTCCAGCCTAGATTTACCCAGCCCAGCACAGAACTGCAATTATTTTTAAAACGCTCATTATGGTCTACAAGGAATGCAGCAAATAGTTCCATGTCAAAGACTTCACACACCAGCTCTGTTTTTTTTCTCCAGTACAGCTCTGCAGAGGGACCTGGCCAGGCTGGATCCATGGGCCAAGGACAACTGAGTGAGGTTCAACAAGGCCAAGGGCCGGGTCCTGCCCTGGGGTCACAACAACCCCACGCAGCGCTATAGGCGTGGGGCAGAGGGGCTGGAAAGCTGCCCGGCGGAAAAGGCCCTGGGGGTGTTGGTCGAGAGGGGGCTGAATATGAGCCAGCAGGGTGCCCAGGTGGCCAAGGGGGCCAACAGCATCCTGGCTTGTATCAGGACTGGTGTGGCCAGCAGGAGCAGGGCAGGGACCG
>NW_009258668.1:844145-852086 GCF_000687185.1 Egretta garzetta
GGGCTGTCAGGGGCTGGAAGGGGCTGCCCAGGGAAGGGGTTGAGTCCCCAGCCCTGGGGGGATTTAACAGCCGGGCAGAGGCAGTGCTGAGGGCCAGGGTTTAGTGGTAGACAGGTACAGTTGCACTCAATGATCTTAAAGATTTTTTCCATCCAAATGATTCTATGATTCTATGTTGTGAGGAGATGCTTAGGAAGTCATCTTCTGGTATTGCAGTAATTAATGCCTTGCCTAACATTTTTAGTTGTATCTATCAGAGCCTTAGTCCCTAAATTTCAAGGTGCTGTGATCATGAATGGTCTGCATCTGCAACAGTGATGGTGTTTCTGGACATCCAACCCAGAAAGCCTTTACTCTTGATATGAGGGAAGCCAATGTGCTATAAAAATCTCTCCCTTTCAACAGTTGCTTGGCTCCTTGCTTATCTACAGTATTTGCTGCCCTCTTGCTAAAGGATCAGAATGGATTTCTAAGGCATTTATGTAAGCATTTCTCTCTTTCTGCTTCCTTTCTGTATTTAGTAAGCCTTGCAGGTCAGTGGATTTGTGCTGGCTGGATTACAGATAGTCCAGTATGACTTGCCACCAAATACATTTCTTATGCTCAAGATATTTCTTATTTTTCAGTGATGCCCTTCACTCCAGGAAGAAACTGCTTGTCCATTTGCCTCCAACCGACTGGGGAATGTCCCACTCCTTCACAAGGAGTCCTCGGAAAGGCGTGTGTTCCCATAGCAGTTTTGGGTGCTTTTCTGAACTCGTCTACATTCAGCTGAGCAACAGCTTTCAGTCGCTTTTTCTGCTCCCTGCAGGACCTTTTGTCTAGTCGGTCCTTCATTACGTTGCTTTCAGCAATCTAACTCAGCACATAACAGCAATTTGGATCATTCACCTTCCAGTTTATCCTTGGCGTTCTGCTGATTCTGGTGGTCTGCATTTTGCTGTCCTTATTTCTCAATGTCACTGTCCTTTAGTGCCTCCCCTGTGAGAGCAGGAGCCGTAGTAAATGGTCTGGGAATGTTTTGTGACATTTCACAAGGAGGTCTTTTGTTACTCAAGACTTTGAAACTTAATCTCCAATACAAGTTTGGTTCACAGGCAAACAGTTCCTTGTCTCTCTAGGCAAAAATCTGAATATTCCATACCTGACATAAACCACAACACAGAGGAGTTGCTTTCCCACCAGTGTTACTGAAAGAACAACAAAAAACAACATGAAGCAAAGTCTCCAGATTTCCTCTGGGATCATTTCTGATGTTAGCTGTCTGCTGTTACTGTTCAAATGACCTCTGCTTCACTGGGCTTAATGCTGGCCTTTCCTTCCTCTTCATTAAAGGTTATCCAGCAAGCTCACAGCTCAAGTTCAAACGTGGCAGCCCGGCCACACACCTGGAACAAAGAATTCAAGAATCAAAGCTGCTTTCCAAAAATCAATGATAAGAGACCCAGAGGAACTGCTGATTCAGGCACCTCAAAGGCCCAAGATCAGCAGTCTGCTCCCGTGAGGAAGACCTGGAAGTGGTCAATCACTGTGGAGATGCTGCCCAGCCTGATGTCTGCTGTGCAGGACTCCTCTCCCAGAGCCACCTCAGTGCCTCCCCTATCTTACAGCAGTAGCTGCCTGTTATGAAATACTTTTCATTAAGTCTCACTAAGTTCCTGTTTGCTTCTGGGTTTTGCTGCTGTGTTGAAGATGAGTAGCAAGACAAGGGCTGATTTATGTACGGGGCAGACACCAAATGAAAATTTTGGTCAAAGTGCAGTGAGAACCATAAACTTGTTAGGAGCAGCATGAGAAGGGCAAGCAAACCAATCCTTGAGTAGTTGAATGCTGTTGAAGAGGGAGATGTTGTGGAGAAGAATGAGCTAAAATCATGCCGAATTAGATTTCTCAAGGGGCAATGGGCACAAACTGAAACATAGGAGGTTTCAGTTGAATATGAGCAAAAACTTCTTGACTTTGAGGGTGACAGAGCCCTGGAACAGGTTGCCCAGGGGGGCTGTGGAGTCTTCTTCTCTGGAAATATTCAAAGCCCGCCTGGACACTGTCCTGTGTAACATGCTCTAGGAGAACCTGCTTTAGAAGAGGGGTTGGACTGGGTGAGCTCCCGAGGTCCCTTCCGACCCTTACCATTCTGGGATTCTGGGATTCTAGAAACTGCTGTCTCTGGATATCAGAAGTGCCACCACAGAACACAGGGCTCTCCCTGCCATACAACCCTCACAAATCTTTAGGTATTGTATCAGTAAGTCCTCAGTGCATTGTCGCCAATGCACAACCTGCAGGACTGTATCTATACAGTCCAAGGAGACAAAGTCTCATGGTAGCTTCTTATTTTGTGTCAAAGTAAGAGTTACTGCAAAAGAGAAGAAAGCGGCATGTGATACTGCTGCATCTATTAGCATCTGTAAATAAACTATGAAAACAGCGTGAGGATTGAAGAGGGATCTTGCAACAAATATTTCAATACAAAGAATAACATCCAGATGGCCTGGACCGAGGCAAGTTCCCTTGGCTATTAGAGGAGGCTGGAATGGAAAAAAATAAAATTATGATGATGAGGGATCGACAAGTGCTGAAAGAGGGAAAAAAAATGGGACATTTTGAAGAAAATGCATCTGGGGATTCTGAAAACAGCTCAGGAGGGACAGTTTGTACTGCAACCCAACAGCCTGCTGGCACCAGCCAGCCCACTGATTTGAACACAAGGGAACCCACAGTCTGCTGAGTGCTGGGTATTCGACTTGCTGTTTCCAAATGGCTCAGATAAACAATGTCTCGGTCAGAGACCCACCTTCCATATGAAAAGTAGTGTTTAACACAAATATTTTCAGCGACCTTGATTCGCTTCATTTCTCTGCACCACAATTCTAAGGAATTTTAGGTGTTTGCAAAGATGAATGATTCACACAATGAGATATCTCTACCTCATGAAAAAAATTTCAAAAAGTCAAGGACATATCAAAGAATATATCTGAACACCTTTATGCAATCCCATAGACTAGGGAATCCTCTCCAGAAGAGGTCAGGCTCAGAGGGTTCCCATCAGTTCTGGTTCTGCACAAATCTAGTTTAATGCCCAGAGCTGTGAATCACCACAAACTAAACCCAAGTTGGTGTCTGGATGGAGGAGAAAGAAATGCTACTGCAAGTAAAATGCAGAAGATGTTCTAATCCAGCGGTACAGGTCCAAGTAGCCAGTGGTAGTTTGATAGGTGCTCAAACCAGCTTGGCAACCCAAGTCATGTGGACAGAAAGTGGCAGTAAATTTAGGTAAAGTTGTAGGTGCTTAAGTTTTCTCCTATTAATGGAAATTGAAAGTAACCTTTCAGTGAAATATGATGGAGCTGAAATGGCACCTGAAGCCATAACAAATTCTTAAGACAATACAGTTTGCAGAGAGGAAAGATAACTCAGTCCTAAGCAATGGGAGTACCATCCCAAGATGATGTCATGGATGCATCTTCCTGAAACATCATTCTCGCTACCGATGGGAAATTTTTCAAACTGATAGGATGCAAAGGCATCCCAGTGTATTAGAAATGGCAGGTTTGGACTTCTTACTGAGAGGGAGCATTGGCCACGTGAACAGGTAGGTAATTGGCTCACTTTGGGGTTGAGAAAGATGCGGTGCTTCCAAGGTACTGTTTTCTCGTTGCATGGTCTGTAAGCTTGGAGCTGGACTGTCCAGAGCAGATGTGGTTAGAAAGGGCTTCCCAATAACCCTTCCATTTAAGGGGCACAATTCTGTGCAGATGTTATATTCCTTCAAATAAGCAAAGAACAGTCCCTCCTTTGTAAACACATGTATAGAAGTATGCAATAAGGAACACACAGAGGGAAGGGTTAAAATGCCTTCAGCTCTCTATTCTGACAACAGTGACAACATTTTTGCTCCCCCAAGATAGGGATTGAGCCCCCATTGCATGAGACAGAAGAAGAAACTGGCTCGATGTCTCCTTTTCCCAGAACGCCATTACAAAAAAAGAAGAGGTTACTCCACTTCTCTGTCCTGCCCCTGCTGTTTGGTCTCCATTTGAGCTCTGCTTCTCAGCAAGTCTTTCAGTTTAGACTGGCATTTATCAGCTTTAATGTTAGGGGGAAAAGAAAGGAAAAAGGTCTAAGAGACATCTTTAGTGCTTTCTCTCCATTTCTCAGCTGCTTTTGGCATTTATGAGGAGAGCAGAAGTTTGGGGTTTGTCTTTTGTATTTGAAGGATCCATTCTTTACTGACCAAAGACAGAGATCACAGTGCCATTAAAGCATTTATATAAGCAATCCATGGGCAGAGACCAACCACAGACCATTCACTGAATAAAAATTTAAAACTCGGAGCTCACCAGTAAATCACTAATAGGCAAACTGTCAAAATTCCACACTTTGGGTTGTTGGGTTTCTTTTTTTCTTGCAAATGGTTTGCCCAGCTCTATTTTAGAATCAGATCTGTCAGCAGCTCCCTGGGGTATTTCTGTTTCTTTGGATTTGCAATGGGAAACATCAACGTGTGGAGAAAACTTCAATACACTGCTTATTATACACAACCCCTGAGTATAATGAGCAAGCAGTTCCTGCAATGTTGGGCTGCTGTTCAGGAAAACTACCTATAAACTGGCAAGCAATTTGTTGGACTGTCAAAAGACAAAGACGTCAAGCTGATCAAAGCTCCTCTATTGAGCTCATAAATATCCTTCATTCTAAGCAATCAGAAAAACACTGGGAATGGACATGTAATATGGCAAAAAGACCCCTATAAGCCAGGCTGCCCCCAAACTGAAAAAAAAAATAATAAAATTCAAATGAACATACTTGCAAATGTTCTACTTCTTGCACAGAAATAACAGAGCCAGGCAAAGGGAGACTAAAAATAAACTACCACCCAGGGCCAGTGCGACGCAGAATCATTTTATAGCAGTACACCACACTATTTAGTCAGATAAATATGCTTAATTAGTTGTGCCAGAGTCGGGGAGAAAACAATACTTTTGTTGCTTACTTATTTTCTGCAAGGCTGTTATTGTGGCCATGTTTTATTTTGTAGAAATTTTCTATTGTACATGCATTTTAGGTCTGATTCTCAAGAGGCGGGAGTCGATGCACTAATTAGAGTGCAACTTCTGAGAATATCACCAGCTGAGTGTGCTTTACATGATTTCTAAGTACACTGAAATACAGAAATACTTTAGGAAAAACAATTTGATTTCTAAAGCAGTTTCTGCTTTTACTTACGTTGACTTCAAAGCAAAGACGATTTTGGAGGGGTTTTGGCATGCAACCACACAGCCTGCCCAAATCAAGTTGTGATGTCCAATGTACCATCATCTTTCAGTTCATCCAAATGTCCTGGGATCTGATGCCATTTCCTTACCATGGTTTAAAAGAGTTAATGCTGCAGCATGAGCAGGCATTGAATCAGACCCACAAAGATTATCTCTAAGTGTACAAAATGGACCCAAGACTTTTAAAAACTATCTGAAAAGATGGGATGCAGAAAGAGTCAAAGCATAGCTGCTGCTGTGCCACAGGTCAACACTGACTTTTGCAGAGCTACACAAAAGAGAAGAAAGGCAATGCACAGAGGCAAGATGGTAGGCTCCACATGGATAAAAGAAAAGTAGGAGAGGTTTGACTGCTTGGTTTTCTTGTGTTGTCACAGGCTGAAGCTCTAATAAAAGCCAAACATTTATGCAAAAGTTGATTTTTCACCATCTTTTTTAAAAGCTTGTTATGAATAGGCTCCTTCTATGGATAGGACTTAAGCACTATTGGATTGCAAAAAAAAAAAAAAAAGTAAAGATGGAAAGGAGAAAGCAGAAAATGGGGACCAGAAGAGGAAATTAGTATCTATCATGAAACACTGCAGGACATGTTTAAGAGACCCAAAGGGAACCCGATGCTATGGCTTGGCTGTTCAGAGCTTGGGCAGACACGTACCATCCTCAGGACATTTTGCTTGGAGCCACTTGTGTCCTTCAGTTCTGTGATGACAACACAGCACAGCACACGCTTCCTCCCCAGCTTTTTCCTCCACTGGTTGTTACCCTTCCCATCGTGTAATTAAAGAAGTCTCATAATTATTGCTGCCAAGTGTGGCATCTCGTTAATCATCACCAACAATATGACAGAAACAAGAAGGGAAAGTGCTCTAATCACATTCATACTGGGACAGCCTGGTTTCTGTCTCTCCCTCCCACGGCACTGGCAATTGCTCCAGTGAGCAATAAAAGCACAAAAATAACAGGGTTTAAGGTGACTTTGACTCCACGTAGGCTGAAATAAGAAGAAAGTTGCTGGCATAGGGAAGAGAGTTTCTGGAAGAGTTTCCCCTGTTAGTGGGAAGGAAAAGCAGACCTAGCTGTCCTCATGTCACACTTGATACACTGAAGATGGACCACATTCGTTAATCCTGGATTTACCTTCCAATCGAGTGATCTTACAACACAGCTGAAGGTCAGGATCTAGCACCTTGCCCTGGACAGCCAGCGAGGTGAGCACTAGCCTGCACTGCACCCTATGCCCACCAAAGAGCTCTTGCCTAATGCTAAATCCCAGCTAAATTCTGGGCACGACTGCACAAACCTTCTCTGAGAGAAGAGATGATACAAAAGCAGCAGTGGGGCTTCCGCTCATTGAGAGTTTCTGGTGTGGTATTGCCAAGAAGGATACGGCAAGAGAGATGGGACCTTGGCAATGTTACACTCATCGCAATGCAGCATGCAGCCACCCAGCAAGTACTTCACTTCCATCACATCCAGGAGAGTCCCTCAGTGGTCTTGAGCCTCATTTCTGTCATCTTCTCTTGACCTCCGGTTGGTAAATGTTAACTCAGGATGCTCCTTACTGTATTTTCTGTACATCAGTGTCCTGGTTTCAGCTGGGACAGAGTTAATTTTCTTCCTAGCAGCTGGCACAGCACTGTGGTTTGGGTTTCGGATGAGCAGAATGTTGATCACTCCCTGATGGCTCCATTGGTGCTGAGCAGGGCTTACACCAGGCAAGGACTTTTCAGCTTCCCCTGCTCTGCCAGGGGCACAAGGAGCTGGGAGGGGGCACGGCCAGGACAGCCGACCCCAACTGGCCCCAGGGCTATTCCAGACCATGGGGCCTCATGCCCAGGATAGAAACTGGGGGAAGAAGGAGACAGGGGGGGACGTTGGGAGCGATGGCGTTTGTCTGCCCCAGTCACCGTGACGCGTGATGGAGCCTGGCTGTGCTGGGGATGGCTGAGCACCCGCCTGTCTTGGGAAGCAGGGAATGAATCCCTTGATTTGCTTTGCTTGTGCACAGCTTTTGCTTTCCCTATTAAACTGTCTTTATCTCAGCCCACGAGCTTTCTCACTTTTATCCTTCCGATCCTCTCCCCCATCCCACTGGGCCGGAGTGAGCGAGATGCTGGGTGAGGCTTGGTTGCCGGCTGGGGTTAAACCACAAGAATCAGTCTTAGCATAACACTGAATCTGGTTCCAGACTGGGGCTCTTGACAAGCAAAACAACTTGAAGATACAGCAGGTATGAAGTTTTCTGAGGTTTGTTCCCTGAAATGACTGTGCCTGGTTTTTTACTTTCCTTTAATCCCACTAAGTGACTACACGCATGCAGCAATTACATCCAGCAAGCGGGACACTCCAATTTGCTTTGAATTTAGCCTGGGCAGGCAGATATCCAGACTACATCAGTCAAAGTAATGACAGCAAAGGAGATTAAAAAAGAAAGCGTGAGGAGGAGGATGACGCTCCAGGAGGTGAAAATTGAGGAACTATGAGAATGTTCGTTGAGTTGGACAATTTCAAGCTAGAAGGCTCTGTCCTACCAAGTATTTTATCTCCCACTTAATCCTTCACATCTCACCTCCCCGCCCACTCGCACACCAACCACTGGGCGTTTCCAAAGTACCCCAACACAGCTCTATACAACAAGCTATTGCCTACCCTCGCGAGTCACTCC
>NW_009258668.1:852360-883404 GCF_000687185.1 Egretta garzetta
AGTTGGGCTTGTTCAGCCTGAAGAAGAGAAGACTGAGAGGGGACCTTATCAACACGTACAAATATCTTAAGGGCGGAAGTCAGGAGGATGGAAGCAGTCTGTTTGCAGTGGTGTCCTGCGACAGGACTAGGGGCAATGGGTGCAAACTGAAACATAAGAGGTTTCAGTTGAATATGAGGAAAAACTTCTTTACTTCGAGGGTGACAGAGCACTGGAACAGGCTGCCCAGGGAAGTTGTGGAGTCTGCTTCTCTGGAGATATTCAAGGCCCGCCTGGATGAAGTCCTCTGTAGATTGCTCTAGGAGAGCCTGCTTTAGCAGGGGGGTTGGACTAGATGATCTCCCGAGGTCCCTTCCAACCCTTGTGATTCTGTAATTGCTGATAACCCAAGCAGGGGAAATCTGCCCTTCTCCAAACACCCAGTCCATCACAAGGCAACTAAAGTTGCATTGACTAAGACCTCAGGCACACCTCTCCTAAGAGGATAGCCTAAGGTGGACCAGTCAAGCATCATCAATTGAGTATAAAATCCCCAGTGAAGCCTAGTGTGGGCAGTTGTGTGGGGAGGGTGTTCTCTACTTGGTCTGAGGTCTTCTTGCTGTGCTGGCGTTAATTATCACTCTTTGACTAGAGGCCTCTCTCTGAGAGGTGGGTCCCACATGGTGTGGTGACTCTTCACATAAAGAGTTAAGGGAAAAAGGAACTTAAATTACTTACTCATTGATGACTTTTTTCTCCTGCTGCTCCTGCCCTGCTCTTGGCCCTACCTGGTCTGATCTTTGCTGGTTTTGCTCTTTGCTTATTTTTTTCTTACCTGCTGCTGATGCCTGATAACTGTCTTAATCAAATTATTTCCAGCAATGTTTGGGGTAGCCTTTTCTGTAGTTGTAGGGATTTGTTTTCCTCTTCCATGCCTAGGGAGCCTGCCAGAGTTAGCTTCCCCTGCTTCTTAAGCACAACCTTCCTTTTCTATTTTTCTTATGCATTGCTAAACTGCTCTGTAGCTAGATGTCTTCAAGAGCAGAATATTTCAGATCGTACTGATGAACTCCAAATGCATCTGGGGTAGGATCTGATAAATACAATGATTAACAATTCTAATGTATTCTGGAACAGTCAGTTCAGCACACCCACCACGCAGCTATATCCAACATATACATCAACAAGTCAGCTGGAGGGGCTGGCATTTGCAGCAAATCACTCGAGTCTGTACCTCTTGATTTCTCTGCTGCTCTTTCACTGCTGCAGAAGCAACAGAGATTTCAAGCTGAGAGCGAGCTCAGGTGATCTGAGCTGTGCATTGACTTTAATTACTAAGTAAACTGAAGAAATAATACAGAGAAATGAAAGCTGACTTTTATCTTTGTGAGTGCAAAAGAGCTCTAATGAAATGGGTTAAATCACGTTCCAGCCTGTGGAGGAAAGGAGCACCGTTATTCTTGTACACGCAACCTGGGCCTTCATCCCAGCATTTACGGGGTGTTATTAGGTTGGACTACTTGTATAGTGAAGTTTCAGGATTAGTCCCTTGCCCAGTTGTTGGATTTATACAGAGAAGTCTAGGGAGCTGCTGATTTGAGCGGAAGAGGTGATTTCTCCTGAAGAAGTGTTGCAAATGAGGAAATTAAGTTGAAAACAGGCACAGCATCCTCTACCACAAAAGAATGTCTCAACAGTTTCTGTACGCTGGTGATCCTTGATGAAAAATCTCAGCCCCCAGATAAGCCTTAGAAATAAAGCTGCACACAGAAATTACTTAGGGCCAGAATTCAGCGGCAAGCATTCTCCTATATGCGAGGTCTGCAAATCAGACACTCTGTGCTAGACTTTTAATCTGTGATACAACTCAGTGACTTCATAATCCAGGAGACTGTGATGTTAAAGTTTGGGGTAACCTGATGACCCAAGGGAGCCTTCCAGCCTTACATCATTATCCTCCTTCCCATTCAGGGACCATGGACCTCCCAGATGAGCTTCCCTGACCTAGGAGTGGTTCTGATTTGAGCCAGCTTTAACACCTAATTGGTAAATTGAGCAGGCAGTTAACTTACTATATTCAGGCTCAGCTTCCCTGCATCAATTATTTTAAAGATCACTATCTCCAGAGTCTGCTTCCATAGCTACCTCTTTAATATGATTCTCCTTCAGAAAAAAAAAAACCCAAGCATCAGCAAATGGAATCTGGTAAGAAATGAATCAAATAAACTTAAAATAGTGTCACGGTGCTTATATTAAGTTTCATTTGACTAAAGCGGTGCATCTGAGAACCCTACTGTTTGTAGCTAAAAAGAGAAAAGAATTGATGACATCAGCGATTTACCTCATTATATCACTATAGGATGATAAATAATATTTTCACCAAGTTCTTCTGAGTTCCTCTGAAGTGGTTTTAAAACTTGTATACAGTGTATTTGTACTTAAATTATTCTACTTTCAGAATCTCAGAGGGCTGAGACAGCAGGAGATACTTTGTAGGAGAGCTTGAGACACTTTTCTAACAGTTTTAATATTGCTGCAAGTGTCCTCTTCCTTTCTACAAGGTACAGAACTAATGTTGCATTTGAAGCCCTCTTACTGAGCCATGCTCATCTTTATCATCAGGTTAGAGCTTTTTGTAGGACCGAAAACTTCCCCTGAAATCTCAAGGGTTTTGTCGTTGGTCTCAGTGACAGCAACACCAGGAGGTGCTGCTCGGTTTTCCTCACCAGACCTGTTCAGCTACTTCTCTTCTTGACCAAGCCCAGTTCAGTTCTCTGCTTGGGTTTTGTTTGTTTGCATTCTCCTAGACATTGGTCTGGGCCCTGTTTGTTGATTTGCCTTTATAGTTCCAGATATGGAGCTATGGGATGGCAGGGTTAGGTTAACGGTTGGACCTGATGATCTTAAAGGTCTTTTCCAACCTAGACGATTCTATGATTCTATGATTCTATATGCCCACTTTTGCTGCAGGACACGGGTAGGTTTATGCTCTACTCAGGTGTCGGAGTTACAGCCGTGGGCCACTGCAAGCCAGATGAGAGAGTTATTCCTACTCTAGCCTGGACCTTCAAGGCATTCATGCGAGATCATTCCCGTGGAACCAGCTGTTATAAAAATCAGGCTGAGGACAAAAAGAGGGTGGGTAACAGGGTGCCCATGCTGAGGGTGCTCCATCTCTCCATATGCTGTTACCCTGATCCAAACCATGTCAAACTGTAGCAGATTGCATTGCAACTGAGAAGAATCGTAGCTGTGATACCTATCCTCAGAGGGAACCTTGAAACCTCAGGCTTTTCTGCAAATTGCCTAGAAACTTAAATCCATCACAGAAATTCCTCCTAGTTAAATGTTTTGTGACCAATGCATGTAACCTTTCAAATGTGTTTGACTGAATTGTCATCTTAAATTATCAGGATTTGTTCATTTAAATTATGAGTTTCAAATTCTCAAATTGTCTCTCTCATTTTTTCAAGTTCTCGCCTTTGCAAAGTTGAGATTCTTTGGTTGACTAAGGAAGTAACATATTGAAAGGAATATTAACCCCATTCCTTTCTTTTCCTCTTCCTTCCAAGTCTCTCAAACTTTACCCTGGGCTGACAGGATGAGCTGGGCTACAAAAATGAGCTAGGTTTAGAGAAAGATGAATATTTTTGGAAGGAGTTTCTCTCTTTCTTCTCTCTTTCTCTCTTTCCCCTCTCTGTCTCTGCTGGCCCAAATCTCCTGCTTGCCACAGGAGACACAAACATCCCCTTGTTCCCTGTGGGCAAGGAGTAGACAACCATTGGGTGTCACAGAATTGGCAGTTTTCCATGTATTTTGGCAAACGGTGGGAAGTTTCTCATATCAGAGCTGGTTCCCTTTGTGTGTACTGAGATGCCCCAAAATGAAGTGCTTTTCCCTGTCCTCAAAGCTCTCTTTATCTCCTTTCTGCCCACCATTAGCACAAAGAACTTTCTCTCATCTCCATCACAGACCAGTTCTTTACGTAGCTGCGCTCCAGCCTTCGCGGGTGGGAAGGAGGCTTGTTCTCCACTGCAAGACACAGGGTCAGGATGTTCACAGTAGGAGCATGGTCTTGCTCTAGAGAGGATGCTAATTCCAGCAGTATCGCCCAAGGATTGAACTTCAATAAATCAGGAATCAGCAGTTTCCTAAAGGTCGAGGCCTTTTTTCCAAACAGATGCACTGTGTTTCTCCATGACCTGCAGCTCCTTCTTTACTAAATTTTTAACAATGGCCATCACTCCTTGGTTTCATGGAACTAATTTCTAAAAATTCTCCAGTGTTCTTATTAGATATGTCCCATTAGGTGTCCCTTTACCTGAATCAAATCAGACTTTCCTCAGAGCAGAATGGCAAAGAGAAAAGCACACCAGAGGCTGTCACACTTCTACCAGATTACGTGCTAATATAACTATTTCAGCCTTTAAACGTGTGTTTTTTCTCTCTTCAGTTTAAACAATTTGGTATTTCTTAAAACATGAAACAGCCCGGATTTTTAACAATGTGCCACACAAAGAGCTTTTACATTTTCTTTTCAAGCAAAACTAAAGAGTGGAAGCAGCAGCTTCATGTTGCTCAGACGCTTTCATTTCTGCTAAAAGGAGCTGGCAGTTTGTTTTCCTTAGCAAGCTGCAAACCCTTTTTATCAAGCTTGCACACTAGCAGTGAAATCCTGGGAGAAAAATCTCAAGCCATTGATGAAAGTGGCTTTCAGTTTCTGACAAAAATGCAAAGGGGAGCATCAAAACAGAGAGTTACGCTCTCTGGCAGCGAAAAGGAAGTGTTCTTATAAGAAAACGGTGAAAATGCAATGTTTGCTGCCACGAAAAACTCTGTTTACTAGTAAAAAGTGTGAAATACAGTGCTAGAGAAGACTCACAGCCACTCAAAAAAGGGAGTATTGATGTATTAAGTGAAAAAATACTAGTTTTCTCAGAAATGTCATCTGTGTAGTTTAGTTTCCATCATTTAAGAAGCATAAATAAACACGCATACAACCCTATGTATAAGTTTATACATAAATATTTGCCTGTAATTTATGTGGAGAAAATGAGTTTTGTGGTTTTCCTACTAACTCGGAATATATTCGCCTTCATTACTGTTCCATTACTGGTTTCCAAACTACACTTTTCTCATTTTCGTAGTTTAACTTATTGTGGAGTTAAATTTCTGTAGACTACAATTTCTTTGTTACAAGTCAGGCTTTCATTCAATAAAATGGAACTCTTTCTTGAAGGGGAAAAAATGCCTGTTCACCCATTGATAGTTGGTTTGAGCCCCAACTAATGCCAGTGAGCAAGGACCTCCCTCAAGTACAACACTTTTACTTGGCTAGTAAGGACTTTTTTTTTTAATCTAGAGAAAATTAGTTTCATTAATTAATGCAGAAGCACAGAATATAAATCTGAACAAAAAGTTTTCAAAAAACCAACCAGCTTTAAAAAAAAGGGGAAAAAATTTTCCAAAATGTTCTCTTTGGCTTTGATTTGGGGCCGGGACCCCCATCAAGCAGAGATCAGTGCACGTCTGCAGCAGTGCAAAAAGTCATAGCTTTGTGATGGACAAAATTAAATGGATTGCTGGATTGAGATTGTCCCACCTGGGAGATGAAAATGTTTGAAGCAAGAAAATATCCTAACAGGATATCAACTATCTTAACAAAGATAGTCAGGGCCGTGTAAAAGAAATATCTCTCTATTAATGTAATTTCAGTCCTCTGAAAGATGGAGATCAAGTCTAATTAGTTGCTTAGTCTCCGTTTACAGTTAATGGATGGAAATGACATCTACCAGGGTTCAACTCATCTTACTAAGAAAGGCACCCATCTTATTCCACTCGTCTGGAAGATCACTTCGATGTTGGTTGTCTAACGTGCAAGATAAATGTGGTGAAAGGAGTGCGACTACCTAAATCTAAAGGGAGAGTGTTTGTCCTAAATGATTTGTTCTAGCTTGGGTTTAAAAGAATCACTAGGGGAACTTGCCCAAGTCATGCAAGATGCCAGACAAGATTATGGTCATCGTTGTTTCTTGCCTAAAAAAACCACCTGAAACTGTGGTCCTGCTTTCAGATTCTGTAGACACATTCATTGGTAGTATCTGAATTTCTGTTCGTTTCAATAAGTGGCCAAAACAGCGACCGGGTCCTACAGGACAGTGAGGCAGAGGGGATTCAGACACCACCACAGGGTCTTCTCTAGCAGGTTTGAATTCCCTGTGTGCCCCTGTGCTTGCGGGCACGGTGCAGTGAGCACTCCAGGACCTCTGCAGGATGAGGAACTGCTGACGCAATCCTCAGAAAGAACTGGGTCAGCACTGAATCAACTGACCGATGGCCAATAGCTGCCAAAATATCTTAAAAGCATTGGACATATCCATGTCCAATTCAAAACATATCAAGAGAAGTCATCATTTAGAAATGAAAAGTAGTCATCCCGCCTCTAAATAAAACGCATCAGAATTGCCTTTGGCGCTGAGAACTACCACTGTGTATAATTTAAATTACAAAGTTTTGTTGCTTCAACAGCAAGAATCTAGAGATCTTCTGTATCTCTGCTGTGGTCACCAAGGCATCTCTTCCTCCCTTCCCACACTCTGTGCAGCTTCAGCTTTGTGCCATGGCGGGTTGAAAATACCTGAAGAAAACCAGAGTGCCAGCAAGGAGTTATTATACGGTGAAGTGCAACTAAAGGGCAAAAGCTGGTGTGGTCACAGGGCTGCAAACCTGCCATGAAAAGTAGCACATCCAGAAGCAGATGACGGGGGATGGGAGGGGAGAAAGCCTGAATTTTCTTGGGTTGTAGCTCCTTAACTCATTGCCTTCCACCAGCTGAGTGCTGTTAATGAGCCACCTATGCGGTCTTCAACATCCGACATGGGATACCAGATGTGTTCCCCTGAGGAATCACAGAATCACAGAATGACAGGGGTTGGAAGGGACCTCCGGAGATCATCCAGTCCAACCCAGATGGAAGGTGGATGGTGTCCTGCTGCACCACTGGGGCCAGCAAAGGCCTCGGGTGTGATCAGCCACCACCATTCAGCAAACCTCAGTAGATGACTGACAACCATGCTGAGTTTGCACAGTAATTATGCAGCCTTCAGACTACTCGACGGACCAGCACAAATCCTTATGGCTGTTGTTTCTTCCTTTCTTTTCCCCTAGACGAGCCATGCCTCTTCACATTTGTGAAGTGACCTGTGGCTAAAAACTCACCAGGCATCAGCTGAGCTGTGGTCATTTTCTACATGCATGCCATTAGCCTGCAGCAAACACGAGATAAATGGGGTAGCTTAGCCCTCCTTCACGAGCTCGCAGCAGAACGGTTACTGCAGGCGAAGCTGGACATACCATCCTGACGGGAAAATAAGGCAGCACTGTCGCAGTTTTGTGCAGTCAAACCCCTTAGTGAAAGCACTCATCACCTTTTGAGGATAGTGTGCTGTGCTACTTACGCCACTAAATAGAGGCATACTTTCAGTTTCTGTATCTGAGGCAGGTAAACATTCAGCTATTAAAATTTCAGAACTGTGGATGCTTGACCACACCAGGTGGATAACGGCAGAGGCATCAGCTCCGCGGCATTTTGAGCTCAATATCTTCCATGATCACAGAGGCGAAACCATGTTTTCCAGACTTCTCTGTCACATTGTCAACAGCATTTGTATATGTGTCCAATTTCAAAATCTGCAGCTGAGTCTTTATAGGGAGAGTACCTTTTCACGTTGCCAAGCCTTTCATGCACAAGTTGGTTTTGTTTAATCTTCAGGCTGACCTTCCAGGCTAAAGCAGTCTTGCATTAACTTTCCAAAGGTCGGATCTGCAGGATGCCAAGTCAGTGGATCTTGCAGTGTGTCAGTATATTTTTTCATTGAATTCTAGGCCCTGATTATATGCAGTTCGTTCTGCATGAGATCAACAAGGCAGGTGGAAAATCATCCTCACAGGGCAGCTGACGGTGCTCCACAAATACTATGAACAGGAATGACAGCTGCATATGGATTTTCACCCGCCGGTGAGGAGAAGGGATGAGCAATGTGGGTCGATACAGCTGACTGGTGCTCTGTTAAACTACTGTATTGCCCAAGTGGCCATCTATGCTTCTCAGTGGCCAGAGAGACATCTCCAGGGCACAGCCCGCACCTTAGGAGAGAACGGATAGATGGATCTCTCTCCATCTATTACAGCGAGACCAGATAACCTTTTTGAAGACTTACCTTCACACATGCAAATTGCAGTGGCATGATGGCTACCTTTTGGGGCTTGGGGTTTTACACCCTCTATCTTACTCCGCATACCCTTTGTAGAGTAACTACAAAAGTCTGACATAAAGCAGCTCCTCTGGATTGATCTGGGAGCAGGCAGAGTACACAGACTGCTCAAGATAAAGGGAAGGGAACAAAACACCTTTCCTCCCTCTGATCTCCTGCTATAATGGGAAGGCAGCAGCAAAAGTCTTTTGTATCCCGATAAATCCCACCAACTTGGCATCAACTGCCAAAATAATTGCGGTGTGGATGTCAAAACAAATGCAGATGCATCTACATGTTTGAGACTTTTCCCACAGAAGGCTTGCCAGGAGTCTCTAATGTGGAATAAGAAATGTGGCAGCTCAGTCTCGCATGTGCTGAAGGCTTCTCTAGTCAACTCTGGTCTTCATGGCGCCCGCTTGTTTTAGCTGGGCATCCCCAGGTGACCATATGTACTGTGGGCTACACCATTACTGTAGACTTGCAGAGGAGTTCTCTGGACTTCGTCCCTGGGCTGGCTGCATGCTCAGATTAAGGCTTGGAAGCAAAGGAAGTAGAGCAGTTAGGAGATCAGCCTGGCAGAAGGGGACAGGCTGTCCAGCACCGGTGCAAGGGATCCTCCACAGGGACACAGTTTAGTGGTGGGATGGCAGTGCTAGGTTAACGGTTGGACTTGATGATCTTAAAGGTCTGTTCCAACCTAAATGATTCTATGGTTTTATGATTACATTTTATACTATCATATATACCACTCAGTGCAGCTGAACCATAACGGCTCTATCACCTTGACTTAGTCCACAAACCATACAAGTGATATGCAACTTTCCACACCAGATGGCTGTGGCGTTCATAACCCTCTGTGCAATAAAGACTTGCTATTCCAGGCCAGCTATTCTGTTCTGGGGCTTACTGGTATACAGCTGAAGTACCTCTACAAGAGATCACTCCATACTTATGTATTATCATGTCCCTCATCTCACCAAAGTCTGTGCCTATACAAATGGAAATGAGCATCTCATTTCCGTTTATACAATTTCTAAGGCATGTAATGGAAACAAATTGTTGGGAATGATGAGACAGTTGCTCTGGCTCCTGATATGAATACAAAAAGCAGTAAAGAATTAAGACCTTCATCATTTAGCATGCTAAAGATATACTTTAGAGGACCGTGCAACTAAATCACCTTCACTCAGTCTGCATCCATCAGTAGCTGCATCAGTCCACAGCAGCTAGAGATGCATCTGTACGGTCTCTAAAACACGGTGGTAGCTTGATTCCTACACCAGTGTACATCAGGTGTGAATCCAGAGCAGAGCAGACTTGTACTGCTGCAGGGAATATTCAAGTGTGCATCTTACCCTGACTTCTGGTCTCACACTGGGATGCATCCTTGGTTTCAAAGTCTGACAACTCAGTAAGTTATCAGAGAAGAGGAAATAGGATATTTGCCAAAACAAAATTAAAACCAGCATCTGAAAAATAAGAGATTTCGAGCCTTTCATTATGCTATACAAGGTATTTTACAACACTTTTCAGCAGTACATGTATTTTATTTATAATCTTTGATATAGTGAGGCTCTGATGCTGTTTCCATAAGCCAGGCACAGGAAGAGCAGCATTAATCTCGTGTTCCTCTTCTTTCCCGAGGAAGTGTAAGGTCATTTTTGTCTCCGCAATTTTGGCAGAGCAGAACTGCAAAGAGAAGCCAATTCTAATAACACTTTATAGAGGTAATAGAAGAGGAAGAAAATGGGAAGACGAGAAAGCAGAGAACAGCAAAGAAAACGAAACAGTATGTAGCCTTATCTGGTGAAACCCAGCAATTGGAGGAATTTTCCACTCTCTTTTATTAAGTACATTTTAATTAAAAAACTGCAATAAACTCCACAATGATCATCAACTTGACACTGGCCATTATATCATTGTGCCCCAAATTAAACACTCTAAAAGGTTACACTCTCACTGTGATTTTGAGATAATGAGCGAGGGTTGGCCCCTATACAAAGACAAATCTTCCACGGATTCTGGCCCTGTTGTATGAATTTAAGTCATTTAAATTGTTCTGTGTATTTGCTGACCTTAAGAAGGGATTTTGATGCAAATTCTGACCTACTCTTTAGCATGTGAAGGAGTCCAGAGCTGGTCAAATGTTAGAGCAGCTAGGCTGTATCTAGGGTGATTTCATCTAGATGGCCTGGCTACCAGATGAGATAATCCTTGGAAACAGGGTTTCTGATCTAAAGCCCTTTGGCAGTTTTTGAGTTGGTATTAACGGGCCTTGGACTTGGTCCCTGTGGCCTCCAGCGTTTCTGCAGTGCTGTAGAAAAGGAAAATGGAAAAAGTCCAAGATTTGTTCCAGCTAAGAAAGAAGTTAAAAAAACAGATTGTATAGGCGGAATAAAGAAGGATGGGTCTGGTAGAGGTGGAGTTGAGGACAGTCACTTGTCCTCTAGGTGCATCACCTCCGCAGGCTCTCCTCTTTGCCTGAAGCAGAGGATGTAAGGCTAAGAAAAGCCCTTCTGCATCCCTGAAGCCTTGCCCACACTTTATGCAGACCCAGACAGTGGCAGCGGTGGAGCAGAGCAGGGTCCCAACTGGGCTGTGCACGCCTCGCATCGCACCCCATGCTTCTCCTGAAGGAGCAAAATAAGGTGGCTATGGGCAAAGGAAGAGCAGTGCCATGGGTGATCTTCCGAGAGCCTTCCCGGGACAGGTAGTGACCACAGTGGTCTCAATGCTGTTGCGGCCACGACAGCTTAGAGCAGCGCGAGAGATTTGCTGCCTTGGGTGTGTTAGCAGCAAAGCTTACACGAATTTGCAGCCTGTATGGGACAGCACTTGCTCTCCAGTCTGGAGCACCCACAACTCCTTCCTGGAGGAATGGGAGCGGGGACAGAGCTCAGGGCAGCAGAACCAGATTCTGGCTTCAGGGCAATGTAAAAAAGCAGAAAGTAACCCCAAATTCCCTTGAGAAATATATACCAATTCACCCCTGCCACATGTCGTTTCCCTTGCCCCGACCACAGGAACGTGTTTTGCTTTTTCTGGTGACTTCACTCTTCCAAGCCAGAGGGTCATGTTGACCTTTATTTCTGTAATCAGTTTCTGTAATGAGCACACTTTAAGCACATGCACGCATGAAGAAAATTAAGTGAAGCCTATGCTACTATTTTTATATTTAGACATCCCAGAGGCACAAAGCAGGTTGCTGATTTTCTGTGAAAATTCTCTTTCCAGGCAAATGTATCTACAGCACGGTGAATGATTAAAACCACGATCCTGCAAGCGATAGCTACCCCTGCCTATTTACCAGGGCTCGCACAAAGCCGCAGCTTGTAACAACGATTGCAGTCCACTCAAGGGAAATAGCCTTTATGCTTTCTATTTGCTTTCTCAATAAGGGGAAGTTTTAAGAAAAAAGGAACGCGGGCAGTGTTCCCTGAGACTTCTTCATTTGTTGTGAAATGGATGTCTTTAGCCAGCGTGGGGAGAGCTGAATCTCATGAAAAACCTGCCCAAAAGCATAAAAGCGAAGGGTTTCTAGGACTGCTCTTTCAACATGAAAGCAAAAACTTTAAGGAAGAGTTTCTTTAGGAAAAGACTTTCTTTTGCAGAGCCTGAGAGCTGGTGGAGAGCTGATTATAGCTCCCCAACTCGGCTTTCTTTAGGCCAGAGTTGAGAGCTATCAGACACCATAAGCTATTGGTACCACGTTTCTTCTGTTGTTTCTGCTTATGAGCACATGAGGTTTCAGCCACGTCTTAAATTAAAAAACAAAACCAAACAAAACAAAACCAAACCCTAACCAAACCACTGATCCTTTTTTTTTTTTTTTAATGGGGATTTGGATTTAAGGAGTAGGAACGGAAAACCCAGCGGGCTAAATCTGATGGAAAACTTGAATATAATGTCCCTTGACCTATGGATTCAGATGCAAAACTCCCCTGCATATATTAGGTTACAGCCCTGGCCAAGCCTTCAAACTGAGTTTTACAGCATGAGAGGGTGAGTGTGCTTTGGTCTGACCGGTGTCACAGGGACAAACCTCATCCGATTATACACTGAGGAAAATCAAATAAGTTTATAAGCATTTCAGTGGAAACAAGTGCATAGATTTCCAGCCATAAGACCATGTGGATTTGCGTTTGTAATCACTCACGACGTGATTTTTCTCGCCGAATTTTGCAATCTCGAAGTTAGCACTTCCCCAAGATGTTCACCTCGGCCGCCCCCTCTGCACCCTCTGTCAGTGGAGAGGCTTGGGCACATCCCCCAGGATAGATGAATGTCTTCTCAGAAGCTGCCTTATAGAAATATAATGCCTGGGTGAAATCACTTTGCATGTGAGGTGTGCAGCCGCGCGGCTTTCAGTCAACTGGAACGAGAAATTCAGGGCTCGCGTGCGGGCAAGCACGGTGCAAGCAGCTCACGTCAAGCATCTGCAGGACAAATACCACGGGAAGCTCACAAGTTTTGCATCTAATGCTGCTGAGAAAGGGACACGCTTGTCAGCAAAACCCTTCATGAAAATAATTTCACCAGGAAATTGTAATGAATGCTGGAATAATTTTAAAATTAAATATTTTTCTAGTGATACGTGCAGCTAGCAATGTTATTTTGCCAATTTGTAACATTTTGTCAAATTTCTCATGCCAGATGAAGTCTGAAAATAGGTCTGCACCACGAAAGAGAAGTTTCGTTTTGACAAACTAAATGAAATGCTTCGATTTTTCTGCTTTTCTGGTGGTTTTGTTTTGAAATTGTATTTCCATTTGAGTGATAAAAACATCAACATTTGCTCTCAGTCAGAAGGAAGCATTAGTCTGGATTCAGGTAAACCAGACAATTAAATATGTAATTCGGAATGATTTTAAAGAGGGATTTTAATTCAATTATTTAAAAAGTTTTAGATCAACCTGGTACACTCAAAATATTGAACAGCAAAACAGCCAAACAAAGGGGAAAATCCATAATTCTTCTGCTGAGTAACACCATGTCTCGCAGTTTTAGTGAAATGATTTTCATCCACTATTTTGGTTTCATACTTGTAGTGGTGACTGCGTACTGTGTACACAAATTGTAACTACTTCCAACAGAAATAGGCACCTAATTATGATTCATGTGCCATATGTTTCAAGAAAACATAAGGAAAAAAAGCATTAAAACACGTTTGCCTTTAATTATTGTTTTTAGCTGGGGCGGTGACATGACTGTGATTTCTGGCAATATAGTGTGAAAAGTGGAATTGTGATTCACATGCACATAAATCAACAAAGAAGGACAAAATATCACTTTCGCTTCATCCATACGTACAACTGTAGCATCATGGAATCATAGAATCATAGAATGTTTCGGGTTGGAAGGATCCCCTAGAGGTCACCCAGTCCAACCCCCAACCTAACCCTGCCATCCCACCACTAAACCCTGTCCCTAAATCATCTTCTCTTGTCCTTCCTTCTGGGATTCTAGATTTCCCAAATGGTGCGTTGAAATTCTCCTCACCACAGCCAAGGAGCAGCAAAAGGAACGATGATTTCAAATGTCAGGTTTCTCCTTTTGTTTTCTCAGTATTTGACAACTGGGAAGCACTGACAACCTCCCTGCATCGCCTGCTCTTACACGCTCGCTTGAAGTCTCAAGGGATTGGGGCTTTTTCTTATCCCTAAGTGGGTCTTCACCTGGAATTCCGAACTAACCAAAACCACGGTACTGAAGAGTTAATGTGTATAGTTGTACAATTATTTCAATTCTTATTTTTCTTGCTTCCTGTACGTCTTGACAGAAAAATGACAATCGGATGCTGCTATTGCAAATGAAGATTACCAGCCATTTCCATTTAGGTAAAAAATGGAATTCTTTTTTTCTAGGAGGAAAAAAGAATTTAAAAAATGAATCAATCAAAAAATCAATCAATCAAAAAAGAAATCTGCTCTTTTTAAAAAAAGGCGGCTAAGTCAGTTTGAGAAAACTGATCGCCCTCTACAACTACCTGAGAGGAGGCTGTAGTGAGGTGGGGGTCAGTCTCTTCTCCCTGGTAACAGATGATAGGATGAGGGGGAATGGTTTGAAGCTGTGCCAGGGCAGGTTTAGGCTGGACATTAGGAAAAACTTCTTCACCGAAAGGGCTGTCAGGCTCTGGAATCGGCTGCCAGGGAGGTGGTCGAGTCCTCATCCCTGGAGGTATTTAAAAGAAGGATGGATGAGGTGCTGAGGGACAGGATTTAGTGGTGGGATGGCAGGGTTAGGTTAAAGGTTGGACTCAATGATCTCAAAGGTCTTTTCCAACCAAAGTGATTCTATGATTCTAAGCAGCTTTGGAAAGCAACCACTTCCCAGCATCCATTTTCACAATAATATCTCTTGTCCTTTTGCTCCTGTAAAAGAAAAGTTAAGTAATTACAAAGTTTGAGGGCAAAAAAAAAGTCCTTGAAACATAAACCTCATTTTTCAAGCAGCATGACTGTCCTCCCTGAACTCCTCCAGCATAACACGGTTTTCTTGATGATAAAGGAGCTCAAAGAAAGAGTTAAATATTGCACAGAGATCACAAAGGCCTCCAAGTTAATTTTTTTTAGCAATTTAAAAAAAGGGGGGGGGTTGTGTCCCTTTGCTTTTTGATATAGCAAAACCACGTTATCCCTGAAAAGCTCACAACTGGTTTCTGTTATCACTGCTTATGCAATGCACCCGGTGTGATGTGCACGTACTCCATCGCCTTCCCACCCACACGGCTTATGGCAAGGCCAGGAAAACGATTAAGCAACGCACAGGATAATCTATCAGAAATCAATTCCATGGTCTCGGAGTGATTTATCTTTATATGTCGTACATCAGTTCACGTTGGTTATTGAATTAAAATGAAACTAATATGGTCTTAAGCAAGACCGAACAACCAAGATCATTAAGTAGTTAAAGAGATCATCAGAAACTTATTTTGCACTGGTAAAATTATTGAATTAGGATTAATAAAGCCTCTGGCAAAATCAAATCCCTTTATCAGGCTAGATTTTCAGCAGACTCCCAGCACTCATTCAGAAACCAGGAGGCATGCGGCAACTTTAAAAGAGAAATGGCAGCGGGTTTTATCTACTCCTTCTCATCAAACCCTTTTGTATTTGTAAGCTCGGTACTAATGAGGCACTGCGGGTGAATCTCGTCGTGCTTTGCTACCTGGAAGTTTCCTATAGTGAAGATGAAAGAGATGCTTATTGGAAGTCTTTTCGGTTTTGTTTTTGTTTAGCAAACATAAATGAGATTTTTTTTTTTAATTTAATATTATAGTAGAGCAGTGATCATATAACACACATATAGTTTTCTGTCTAATTGCCCTGCATATCCAGAGCTTTGAAGTTCGTCTATATAAATATCTCTGAGATTTAACAAATACCGCTTTTGATTTCCACCCGAGGCAAAACAAACAACTTTATTCTCTAGCGTGGATGGATTCTGACTTGAGTTTCATGCTAGGGAAACCTCGGAAACAAAAATTCATATCCAGCTGCTCTCTGCAGTGCAGAAATTCAGAAAAGAAAATAGAAACAATCTGTAATTCGGAATTTATTGGCAATTTGCTAGCACGCTTATCTGCAACAACACAAGCAACACGAACAACCAGAGCACAGAGCTGTTTGGTCTGGAGACCTTAAGAAAAGGTTGTTTGAGAATGTATGAATAAATCAAGGCTATAAAAAGAGCAGCAAAAGCATTAAGCTAAGTAGGACCAGAGCAAAGTTAACTTGGCAAAGGGAGCAAAGTCAGACAACTCTTCTTGCAAGTAAAGCCCCTGGTGCTGGATGGCTGCGGGAAAAATTCCTGAGCACAGATGGAGAACAATGGAATTGTATTTTCTTTTTTTAAATGAAACTTCTGGTTTTAAATCATAGTAAATACCTCATCTATAATTCTTTGAGAAATACTTCTAAAATACAACTGGGTTCTGAATTTCCCGGCTGATGGAGCCTAGCCACATTATCCTTTTTAAACAGATGTGGTTTGTAAATACACTTACTATGGCACTTTAACTACATCGTCGGGTGGCTGTGGAGATGGGGCCAGCTGTGTCTCCTCACCAGTTTAGCTCCCCAAACAGATGTCCCCCCTCATGGGAAGGCAGTGCCTTGCAAATCACCGCCTTTGAGAAATGCCACAATGGAAAAACATCGAGACATCCATCATCTTAACATTTTCTTTTCCTACCTGAGATCAAAATTGTAGAAGAACCTACGTGCCAGTTACGGGATGGATCCTCCTCGGGCTTACTCTGAGCTGAATCAGGGGAGACTTCACCTTAACCCGCCTCGCAGTCAGGCCAGCCTGGCATGCGGCTATTTGAGGAAAACCCGAATGCTGAAGCCTGCTTTTATGTGTTCAACTGTAGAAGGGTTGACATGCCAAGCTGGACTCAGGCCAATGTGGGAGAGATTTGCATGAAAGGAGAGCAGCAGCACTGAGGAAACCCTGATGCCCTCCCTGCTCCTCTGCTAAATCATAGAATCATAGAATGTTTTGGGCTGGAAGGGACCCCTAGAGGTCACCCAGCCCAACCCCCCTGCAGGAGCAGGGACACCTTGAACCACATCAGGTTGCTCACAGCCCAGTCCAACCTGGCCTGGAATGTTCCCAGGGATGGGGCCTCCACCCCCTCTTGGGGCAACCCCTGCCAGGGTTTCACCACCCTCACTGGAAAGAATTTCTGCCTTAGATCCAGTCTAAACCTACCCTGCTTCAGTTTAAAGCCATCCCCCCTTGTCCTGTCATGGCTGGCCCTACTAAAAAGCTTGTCCCCCCCTTTCCTCTGGGCCCCCTTTAAGCCCTGACCGGCCGCACTCAGCTCTGCCCGCAGCCTTCTCTTCTCCAGGCCGAACACCCCCAACTCTCCCAGCCTGGCCTCATAGCAGAGGTGCTCTCCTATGAGGAAACTAAGCTGGAGTCATCGCATCTACAGTTTGGGTGAGTTTTAAAGAGCAACGGGGCTTTGGGCTGGGGGGTCCCACACCAGTCCAGGCTACAGCAGAAGTGGGGCTCATTGCACCAGCTTGCAGACTGCTTCTCCTGCCTGTAACTGGTGAAGAAGGATGCTATGTTGACGTCTCCATACTGCATCTTTATTACAGCCCCATCCAACCTGTTCTAAATTACTCATAACTTACAACTGGCAAAGAGGATTCAAGGGTGACCTAAAATATATGTAGCAAGATGAGTTTGAGAAACCACCCATGGGTTTTTCTTCAATCTAATTCTTCAATCAAATTTTCCTTCTTCAATCTTGCCTTGCTTGGCACCATCAGCTGCAGAAAATGAGCAGAGCTCCTGGATGCCTCTGCTCTGCCCCTTCCTCCCCACCATCCCACAGAACCTCCACTAACAACCCATGAAAGGACCCAGCAGGTAAAACCTTGCTGTATTTATTGAAATAAGCCTTTAGAAAGGATCAAAGCCAGTAAATAATGAGTGAGCCCTTGTGTAACCACTATGTACAAGTGACCTCTGACAAAACCAGGAATGCTAACGACACCTATTGCCACAACCCCCCTGTCACACTGTCACAATAAATTCACTAAATAAAGCAGGTAATTATTACAAACAGGCAATGCCACTTGCCAATGTCCTCATCCCACTGAATGAACAAAAGTTGTTCACTCTATTTTCTTTTCAGGTGGTTAATAAAGATAGCGCAGAGGTAAAAGTGTCCTGGTAATTTAGCAGATCCCTGGCACTGAATTTCCTCTTTTGGATTTTATTTAATCAGCTCTAATTTTTCTTAGCAAGTCTTAACCTGTTCACATTAGAAACTCTTCCAAATTAATTAACATAAAACTTCCTTCTCATTCTTGAATAGTCAAACTCTCATGCTCCCCCCACAGGTGTTCACATGGAGACCAGCAGTGGTCTATGTCCTCCAAATGCTCTTCCACATCCAGTGATAAGGGAAAGGACGCTTAATGATGCTGCTCTCCGCCTGAGATCTGTTACAGAGCCTTGCTTTTAAGAAAATCTTGAAAACAGTGCAGAATTATTGTCTTCCTGGCTAGAAGTCAAAAAAAAAGTCTTCTACTGTGAAGAGACTGAGCACAAAAGTAAGGCAAAGGTACAAGAGAAAATTTTAAGTTATCCTTGTTCCAGCTGCCTTCCCACACTGAAGTCTTCACTGAAGATGAGTTCATCCAGATTCCCATTCTAAACAGTTTCAACCACTCTTTAATTTATCTTGATTTCATTCTGTTTGACACCTCTTGACGCTGTTGTACATCTCAACCCCAGCCATGATGAACTCCACCAGCCTCCTCACTCCCCTGCCCTGGTCTGCAGTGGTGTTCTCAGCGGCCCACTGTCTCCTACATCATCTCAGCCTTCTCTGGTATCTCAGCAAACAGATAGCATCTGGCAAAAAACTGCTGAAACACACAGGCAGGTTTGCAATGTGAGGATCATTTGGCTCCCCTACGATACTGGCAGGCTTGACAGTGTCTAAGCTATAACTAACCACGTTTTGGCAGAGTGAGAAAAAAACCCAAAACAGACAAAAAAAACAACAAAAAAAGAGTATTCTGGGCATGGAGAACATTAACCCAGTAGGAAGTGTTGCGTTTCTGTGGTTCCCATCCGGAGAGCTGAGGAAGGAGTGTGATGATGAGGGTTTCAGTAAGATGTTCACTGCCTGTGTGGCTGTATTACTCCTATGACTGCACATGGAGAGCCAGTGAATGCAAATGCAAACCTTCCCAGTGAGTTCAGTGGGCTTTGGCTGAGATATCAGAGGCCCAACTACAGAACATGAAGCTGTTCAAATGTGAAAACAATGTCAAAAATAGGTTTTTAAACCTGGAAGTCTGAGCACACAGCAAAGAACGTCCAAAAAAATAAATAATTGTACCCCGATTATTTTTTTTTCGATAATTCAAACTTTGCCATCATCCCAAAGTGAATAATTTCCCTTTTGGTTAAGAATATTTTGAACACAAGCAAAGGACATCTGAAAACAAAGAATCAAAAGGGAACTTGGGCTCATTGGCAAAATGAGTGAACTGAAGAGTGGGAAGGGGCAGAGTCAGTGGCTAATTTATCTGAAAACTGAGCTCAGGGTGACGTGGTGTCCTGTAGTGCAGGTGACCAGTGGTCCCTTTCTAGTTCTACCAACCAACTGCTGGCCTGGGTAGGTCCATAATTTATCTGTGTTCATTTTTGCTATTGTAAAGGTGAACACCCCTTTTCGGTCCCAGGCTCCTTTGGTAACCAGTGGAGAGAGATGGCCATCTCCTAAAGGCCATGCCTGAAGGCAAGTGTATCTAAGACACAAGAGAGAAATAGCCACGGAGGAGATTAAGCCTTTCAGTGAAACGTGAATTTGCGTGTCTGCTTTTTCGGGTAGGCATGTCTGATCTAGTTAACGGTGTCCTTGCTCACTGTAGGGGGGTTGGACTAGATGACCTCTAGGGGTTCCTTCCAACCCAAAACATTCTATGATTCTATGGTTCTATGATTCTATGATTCTGTGTCAAAGATTCCCCCTGACTGGAACCATTTGATATTTCCAAGTGGCAGGGAATCCTGTTGCATCACTCCGCCACACAATTAACATGGGACACCTGGTCTTTCCTTCTGTGCTAATGACCCAAAGCTTAAGAAGAAAAATCCATGTTCTGTATTATGAGGAACTGGAATGGTTGATAACCATTTGGCAAGGGGAGCGCAGAGTCTGTTTCACAACTACAATATATGGCTCACAATCCAGGCTTCAACTTACACTTGAGTTTTATGCCAGCAGTATATGTGGGTGACAGGGAAGGCAGATGCTAATGCCTGACTGACACATTAAATGTGATGGGTCTGTAATGCACGCAGCACGACTAGCAGAAAAGGCCCTGTTATTTGTTTGCTTAAGGTCCCCTAGGTACTTGGTTTTAAAGCCTGCTTGGAGCCAAGCAACAAGAATCTTTAAAACTGCAAAGCCAAAAATAGCTCCGACATCCCAGTTAAAATAAACTGCAGATAATCTCTCATGGCAAAATTATGGAGTGCAGCCTAGTGAAAGCAAAGCAAACTCTGATGGGGATTCCTCTGCCTCCTGGATGTAGGCTTGATGCTTTTTCAGGTTGCACTGCGTTATTCTATGTCTTTAATTTGAATGTTATTTCTTTCTCTTCCAAGGGATGTTACCTTGCACAAACCCTTGTGCAAGTTTTTTTCAGTGAAAGAATTTTGTGGTTTCTTTCACACTGGTCCATACACGGAACACCCTGTCCTGATCCCCTGATCCATTCATCTCCTCACCGCATCCCTTGTATAAGGTTTTGATAGGATGCTTTTCTAGCTCTGATCTTCTCTGAGATTCATATGGTGGATATCAGCCCATGCATCAGACTTTTGAGTGTCATAGGCTTGTTCATCCTTTCAGGACCATTGACCTATCTGACCCATGTTCTTTCTCCTTGATAAAACCCAGCACTCAACATGTTCACCATCTAAAAAGAAGGGTTTGTGTGTGTGTCTCTGATTCACTTTTTTTTTGTGGTTGCACAGCTGAACGCCTAAAAATCAAAGAGCTACAAATGAGTGAAAGCTTCAAAAACTGGAAATGGAAGCAAGAAGAAAACTCATCATGCAGAAAGTTGGTGGATCTTTCTCTGTTTTCTGCTGTGCCTCATTTTTCTCCTCCCTTAAGAAAACCTTAAACTTAGTCTTGGTGACACAGGGAGCTACTGAAGCAAACATCCCCTCCTCCTTCCATCCCCTGTTGTGTCCAGGGGTGTGGGAGCCAAGCTGTAAGCTGTGCTGATGGTGCTCTTCAGCCAGCCAGGCACCACAAAAGGACTTTGCAAGAGAATTTGCAGTTTGGAGAATTTTCTCCAAATGAAGGCAGAGTTGAGGGAAGGACTTGTGCTCACTCATGCAGCCTGTTGCAGCAAACCAGCCTCTGTGGAGCCAAACCTGGCCGGAACAAATGGGCTTCAGCAAGCATGGGCTGAGATACAAAGAATTGTCATTTCTGTCTGGAAAGACCTTTTCTCTCTGAAATATCAGCACGGCAAAGGAAGGATCTGGCCTTTACTAAAGGTAGAGCCAGGCGCTGACGTAATCACCTTGGCAACCAATACAGTGCTGATGCCAATGCAGCATCAGATGTGACGGCAAATATGTGTCACCCTCCAAGGGGCAGATGAGACAGGTCTGTGCTGGGCTTGGCTGCTGGACTGCCCCAAGCAGGCTGTGAAGAAAACCCCATTCCCTCATTTAGGCTGCGATTTTGGAAGGAGTTTGAGAGAATTAGGTGCTCGAACCTAAAAGACTTCAGGTGGCATGGCTTCTACAAACAGGGTCCTGTCGCGTGTGTCTCCAGGTATTTCTCCTTTGTACTGCAATGCCATGCAGAACCACCATTGACTCAGGGGAGTTTAATTTGTCTCTATTATATACACATGTGTCTTGCTCACACACGTCCTTTCTGAAAAGGGCTGTAAATGACTTTTTATGAAAAACAGGCACTCACATAGGTATTATTTCTTTTTGTGTCTAAGAAAAATGAGCCTTTTCATTTAATTTGCTCCAATTTATCCTTTCAGTCCTACCAATTACAGACCTGTAGACTGCAATTATTGTATGTTTTATCTGCTTTCACTACAGGGTAGAAGAAATCAGTAACACAAGTGCCAGCAGTGCTGGTGTGGGGTAAGGTGAAGCTCTACTCTCAGCAATCATAACTATATTATCAGCTCAGCCATTTCTAGCTTTTTGGTGGTAGCAAGGGGGGCATGGACCTGGACCAGCTTTGAACTAGCATAATTATTTTTAAAATACAAACACTCCTGCTACCATAACCAACATGCAACATAACTTTGGTCTACTTTCTGGCTCCTTTGCTGACCAAACCATGTTTGCTGGGTAAATGTAATGATCCTCTTTGGTCCTGGTGGGGTTGGTTGGCTGGCTAGTTGGCTGGGTGGTTGGTTGCTAGGTTTTTATACCACCTAAACCAGCCCCTCATCTGGCCCAGATCAGCGTTGCTCTACAGGGATTATTTGAGCAGGGTGAGTTTGGTTCTGCTGAGATTCTTCCTCTTATAGCCCTGGAAATGAGAGTGGTCCAAGGCCATAGGGCCACTATCCAGTAACCTATGGGGCATCACAGCATTCTTCTCACATTACTTTGAGGTTCGTCCACAGACAGTGGTGACATACCAGCGCTAGTTAGGCTCTGAAACTTCTAGGGTAAATCCAGAAACTCAACTTTTTACTCCAAGTAAGCTTGAAAAAGGTTTATTTCACACTTAAATTTCAGCTATTGATGGGGCCCACCACACCAATCGACTAGGGATATTACAAATCACTGACAAAAGAAGGGGAAAAAATGAATTGTTTAAACTTCATTCCAGTTTTCCACTATGTTACCCAGGAAGACCTTGGCAGCTACCAGATTGTCAGAGGTGGGGTTTTTTAGTGTCAAAAGAGTAACTTACCAGGGAGAAACTGAACCAAACAGAGCCAAGAATATTGTCTATGCTTGAAGACTCAGAGCAGTGAACAACATCCCGTCCATTTAATAGGAAAGACTGGATGACTCTGTGCCAGCAAAGTCCTGCCCGAGCTGCTAGCAATTCTTTTAGACAAGGTAGGCACAGAAAGCGAATGCACTGAAGGTCAAGGTATTATGTGCGTCTTTTAAAAGCCTAACTAATAAAAAATTGGGACTTTTGCAACCGTTTTGGCAGGGAGGATGAAAGGCTTTGTGAAAAACTGCATTGTTATTGACATATCTGCCAAGATTTCAGAAGTCCTACCTTCAGTGCAATTTCCCACTTGAATTCCCTGGCCTTCCTGAAAGGTAGGAGAGGAAGGGATTGAGCAAATTGGGGGAGAGCGGGCAGGCGTGGGAGAGTGGGAAGGAGAGAGGCAAAAGAAAAATAAATTACTGATAAGGTTTTCCAGGAATTTTTGCTGCCCCCATCATGGTACTGATGCACATCAGGTTGGTCAAGAGAAAAGACATGATGGAAAAGTGGCTAAAATCCTCTATTTCAGAAGTGCAAAGTATGAGCAGCTCTGGGGAGAGGAGCGATGGCACGGTACAAGAGTTCACAAGGAAGGGAGAGTGCTTCTCGCTGTGCAAGGGAGAGTGCAAGACAGTCGAGATGCCATCACACTGCTGAGGGAGCTGGTAACACCTGGAGGACCACTGCAGTCCTTAATGTCAGGCGTAACCTTCTGGATGAGTTTGGCTGACAAAAGGGTTTACTACAGTAGCAACAACAGCTGTGGCCCCAAGCAGAATGGTGTGGAAGAGAATCATCATTTTGTGGGAAAGTGATAAAAAAATGCACTCATCAATTTTCCTCAAGTTTTATGGTTTTTACAAAAGAACCTATAGACCAAATCAGCACTTTTTTCCATTTCCATTTTTCATCTAAATTTTCTTCCTTATTTCCCCTCCATCCTTATTTTATCTTGTTAAAGCGTTACAATAGGAAATGAAAAAACAGGGAATATGGAAAAACGAAGGGGTGACGAAGAGGGAAGTGTATATTCTTTTAATATGATCGACATTTTCTTCATCATGAGGACTATATTTTCCATATACATTTCTTATGGGCCCTTTGCTCTAACAGATAAATAATGATGAGGTGATCTGTGGCCAGTTCAGTTCCTAACAGAGGCCTGGGCTTTGCTGAGGGGGGTAATTTTGGCAGTAATATGTGCTGTCTTCCAGGTGAAGCAGGCAGTGCAAGATGCTCTCTCAGAATCCCTCAGTGACAATGTGACCCATCTGTAGGACACACAGGGAGAGAAACTTGGGTCCAGATTTGTAAGAATCGGTTAAGAACCTCTTGGTGGATGAAAGTGGAGAACCCTGCCGTGATCACTCCCAGGAGGTAATTTAAGTTAACTAGGCAATTTTGGCCAGCATTCAAGCAGGAAGGGATGTGAGCTCCCTCAAACTTTCTTTGAAGTTATAGATATGTATGAACATACTGAGAACATTTTTGATAGGCTCCCAGCTTTTGAAATTTGAAGTTTCTGTAGTCACCCTTTAATACCTTTTTGAAAATAATCATCCTGTCAAAGTGTCCTTTTATGGCTTCTCATGTCAGGCTGGGTCAGCAGCATCACGCTGTGGCATATAGCATGGCATTAAATCAGAGAGTGGTGTATCTTAACTGCAGGGATCAAATATTAAGCAGGGAAAAGAAATACACGGTGCTGCACTGTGCTGACCCTTTTACTCTTATGTATATATTGATTACTCAGCCTGGCCACCCTTCTCTCCTGGTCCCCACCGCTTCCTCCCTGATGAGTGCTGGAGCGGGTGAAAGGCATGGCCTTTAGAGAGTCAGATTTTTAACGAGAAAAAGATCAGGATAATTTGCAGAAAGCCTCCCATGCATGCTCCTGGCCACACAGCAGAGCACGCTGTTAATGGTCATGCTTCAACAAGCCTTTACCTTCTCCCCAAAGACAAGGAGCTAGTGCAGGCTGGTGGCCATTAGGGACCATGGGGACAGACGCCCATGGTGGACAGGGTTCTCATGGTTTTGAGGAGGTGGAACCATCTGGATATTCACTAAAGTGACTTTTCACAGCTGATCAGCCAAAATCTCAATAGCTGGGCCAGTTTTATTGATCTCTGAAGAAATACACCAGTGTTCACCACCCTGGGCTTTCATCATAGTCCGTCTCGCATTTTCTTTCATTTGCAAATTTAATGTTCTGAAACAGTTCCTAATTTTCTTTATTTCTTCTCCATCTGTCCCTGATTTCACAGTATTGACTTTCTTCTCTCTCTTCTGTAGCATGTCAACATTTTTTCTCATGTTTCTGTATTGTAGTAACTTGTTGCTGATAAAAGCAATGACTCCGCACTGTCTAAAACAATAATAATTCTGGGCAGTGTTCATAACCCAATGTTTAAGGCCCTCAGAGATATTTACATGACCCTTTGCCTTGGAGGCCCAGAGACAAGCTGATGGGTATGTTCCCACAGGGACTCCAACACTTCAGGACCACATGTGTGGTGCTGGATTTGTAGTCCAGTCCACCAGTATCTCCTCATCACTAAGAGGTCTGCTCCAACCACTGGGCAAGATGGTCCCAGCCTGGACCACCTTCCTTTTTTTTCTGTAGTTTACTTCAGTATTTTGCAAAGGAACACAGCTCCAGATGGGGGGGGTCTGAACCCACTTTCCTCCAGACTTGGGGCTAAGGCACTCACCTGGGATACCCTGCTGTGAGCAGAGATAGGAACTAAGTCTCCCATTTCCTGATGGAATTTTTTTTAACTACTAGGATATTAGAAGCTAAAAATGAACAGAAAGAGCAGAGGACATCAAGTGTAGATGTATTCAGTTGAGCCAAGCCTTCAGGCCACCAAAGTGGGCAATGCTTAATTCATAGCTGCTGGGAGAACATAGGCATGATGCAGGGATTGGGCTGCTCAGCACTGCCAGGGTGAAGGCACCTCCAGGCTTGCCCAGGACCATGCTGTTTCATGCTTCCAGGGCTAGACAGCAGCAGCAGGAGTAATTTTGAGTTGCCATGGCTTCAGTGTGAATAAGGCAAATTTCAGCAACTAAATCCATGCTATATAAAAAAGAACCCAAGGAGACAGCCTGGGGTAAAGCCAGGGGCAGTCTTAGCTTTCTTGAATCCTCTCTGCTCCCCTCTTAAAGCAAAAGCAAAAGGGCTTCTTTACCTCGCTTGCAACACTGAAGGGGGAGCAATCTTGGGACTTTCAGATCTGGATCTGGACCTCAACAGCAAATAGTGGAAGCACAGGGCCAGGGAAACACATCAGCGGTCCTTAAATAGCATTCCCACAGGGCTGGAATTGCAGGATTCACCTCTGTCCCATGGCTGTTCCTTCAGAGAAACAAGATTTCTTACGCTTTCAATTTCTCATTTTCTCCCTCTTCATCCAAGATGACACTAATGTACTAATGCTCAGAGCAGGGGAAATTGTTGTTCCCTCCACACACAGAGCCTGCAGCTTGGGCACAGCTGTGCGGAAGATGTATTACACTAATGGAGTTTTCTTGGGTTTTTATTTCAGATTGGGTAAATCCACAGCAGGGCTGCATCTGATTTCTAATCCATTAGTCACCTCTTGCCCCTGTTGGAAAATGCTGAGTTATGTTCTTTGTCTCCCATCTCCATTAACTCTCACTTCCAGCTTAAGCCACTTCCAGCTTTGCTGGTTTTAGCGGCAGCTTTGTTTTGCGTCACTGCTCATCTGGATCCTGGTGCTTCTTGTGCCTGCTCCAAATGGAGCAGCACCTTGGGGCCAGATGCAAAAGGGCTCTGTAGTCAGGACTCTGCATGGTGTGGCCATCAGTGAGAGCAGGAACTGGCCGTGGGTGCTCTGGGTCCTAGTTTTGCAAGCGCACAAAGCATGACATTACACAAAAGCATCCGTGGGGTTGATTGCAACCCCATTCATTCAGATCTGGGCCAGAACCTTCCGCTGAAGACTTGCTTGTGTGAGAAATTCAAAATTGTTGCACCTTCCATTTGCAAATGCACCTAAATGTCAGTGAAACGGCGACTGGACCGACGGGCCATTGCTTTGCTCCAGCTTTACACTGCTGTAACATCTTTGATATCCAGCGGAGTGCTTCGGAGATGAGGGCAATTCATATTACCTAAGATTGCCTTGAGCAGTAAGGGTTGGACTTGTGATCCATTCTCAGTGTGCTTTTTCCTACCAAGTACTGCCAAGTGCTAACATTGTCATTGGAGGGGTCACCAGGAGTTCAGTGTTCCCAAGAATCTCCTGCTTTGTTTTTTTGGCACTAGCAGCACAACAGCATCGCTTAAATTAAATTATCTTGAGAAGAAAAAGACAACCATGCTTCTCAGTACAAGATTTCAGGCGTGTTTTTTTGTCGATAATTATTCTTAACCCATCACGGCCCTCGCAAAATAATCTTGTTCCTCACGGATAACAATCTGTTATAGGAATGATTACATTACGCTTCCAATAAGAAAGCTCACAAATTGATTTGTTTTCTATTAACCAATCAAAAACTGTAATGCATCATAAAGCTTGGCTGCAGGACAGATAAAAAAGGGCCAGGCAAAATCTTGTGCTCGCTTCTAGCATCTAAAAAAATGAGTTGCTACAATTTTAACAGCAAAGTGCTACTCAGTTTCTACCACGAGCAGGTTTTCCCATTTAATTGCTACCTATTTCATTATCTTTTGAGGTCGTTCTATGCTTTATGATACCCTTCTATGCCTATAGTTAGTGGCACGTCACGCCAAAATATGCATTTTCCCTTGGGGCCAGTAGAGAACCCACAATATTAAAGAAACACAAGCACAGACCCAGCGGGAATGAATATATATGCATAATTTGGTTTTGTAAGTATTTCTTTCCTCCACGGTACGAAAAAGTGCACATAGCAGATGGCTGCTTGGAGGAGGGGGATGCTGAGACCAAGAAGGACGCAGCCCCGATCTCTTTGCTCCCTGCTGGGAAGCACCAGGACTTCTGGCTTTTCCTGCAGCCGCAGAATTTCATCTTTGATCTGGGCCCGCTGTGAGGAAAGACACAAGTTTATCTTTGGGGCAGTGTACGAGCAAGTGAAGGAAGGTCTGGCTTCAAAGTCCAATGTGCAAAGGGCTGTCTAGCAGGGCAGGATCCTGGTTTCTGACCCTTCCTCTCGGAGCTGCTCCTGTGCTTTCTGCAAGGCTGTCTGTCATCTGCGACAGCACTAAGAGCAATTTTTGCAAGCTGGACCCAACACAGAGACTGGATGCTCCCTACTCTTACCAGCTCTAATTTCTAGGATTCACCTTTTCCTTTCCGTTCCCTCATCTCCTTTCCAGTTTTGAGTTATTCTCCTCACTGTGGCCCACCAAGAGCATTGGTCTGAAGAGGCAGAGGTCCCTTCCACGGTCGGGAAGACCTGGGTTGTATCCTTTCCAGCAAAGCTGGGGTTTGAACTTGGGGCCCATAAACTGGGTGAGTCCTCTGCCTGCCCAGCTGCCATGTGAGGGAGTGTGGCAGTATGTTACCTCCTAAGGTAAGGATGACCTGCTGCTCCAATTTAAAGCAAGCACAGATATCAAGGTTATGGGCGTGAGCTGAACAACAACTGGATACAGGCATTTTCCTACAGCCTTGTCAGGATAAACCTAAGCCTTGGGTGGTGCAGGCTTCAGCCCACTGAATGCCCTAATAGCTGTCTGGTGGAGGCACTTTGCACCCAACACATGTAATTTTCTCTCTTGCACCGAACATGGACAGCAGCTCTGGGCCTGGATTCACTCCAGATCATTCACCTTCCCAGAGCCACAGTTCAGAAGCCTAAGTTTCAGGCAGGGAGGCAGGAAGATGCAAGAGGGAGGGCAGACAAAGATAAGTGGACTGCTGAAGTCAAGGGAAACACTATAAACAAGTTCTGAAAGGATAAATTATCACCTGCAGATGGAGTAAGGACTTGATATAAAGACAATTGGGGTTCAAGGATAGAAGGAGAAAGGATTTGTTTCCAAAGTGTTCAGTCAATAGCTCTCACAGCTCTCAAAGAGTTCTTCTTTATGAATTACAGAAAAGCCAACAGGTTTTTGAAAAAAAAAACCCCAAACCAAAAAAAATTTGCCTCTTGAAAACTAGCTGGGTTTTGTCTCTTGCAAACTGCCTGGCTGCAATTACTCATGTGAAAACCTGGACTGACATGACTCTAAACACTACCTTCCACCTATTTAGGGTATGAACCTGATGATGATCAGATCCTACATTTAGGGTATGTGCCATCAATGGTTGAGGTAGCTAGAACATATAATCAAACTAAATGATCAAACATGGTATTGTTTAAGAGCAATGTAAGACTTGGATTTATGTGCTTAGATATCCAGTTAGGGTAGAAGACTGGGAGAGACTGATATGGGTACCAATGAGTAATTAACTCAAGTTCAGTTATATGCAAGGATTTAGAACAAGTTCTTTACAGAAAAGTCATTGCAGACGTGGTGATGATGGAAAATGAGATAAAATTAAACAGAATTTTACAAGCATGTGGGACTAGAGTCTTAGGCAAGAATCTATAGGTCGAATCTATTTGGTCATAAAAAAAAATAAATTTGTAAAGTACCAGTTACAAAATTATGCAAAAGAAGATAAGGCCTAGGTTAACACTAAGGCAAGAAAGGAAGAGGTTAAAAAAGGAAATGGTTAAAAGACAAAATATTTCTATATAACAAGGCTACTGAAGAAGTAGGCCTTTATAACAAGGCCTTTATAATAAGGCCTAGAGAAAAATAAGTTAATGCAACCATTGTGTTGACATACAATAACATTTGAAGAGACAGCAGAATGCTGTACAAGCATAATGCTTAGGGAAGAATATCTGTCCCATATGACAGTCACCAGTTAGCAGGAATGGAAATGGCATCCAGCCACCAACGTGATAGGGCTGGAAGAAAAAACAAATTCAGTCCTACATTATGTGGAGACAACTAGTTGCAGTGAAAATGACCCTGATGCCAGTGAAAGAGGCCTAGGAAAGATCTCATCTCTGTGCAGTTCTGGACAGACTCATTGAAGAAAAAAAATCTGGCACTAGGACAATTGCTAAGGAGGACTGTAAAGGGCAGCAGGCACTGGTGATCTCCTGAGAGAAGATGGAGGAAGTTTGGGCTTGCTAGGTTTAATAAAGAAAAGCTGAGAGAGGATTTCACTGCTTTTAGTAGGTGTCTGGAGAGGGAGATAAATGCACCACAAGGGGAGCAAACCAACTTATACCAAAGGATAATGCTGCCACAAGAATACCTAGAGGCAAACTGGAACTCATTTCAGCTGTATGTCTGAAGATCTGTACCTATTAGTACAGCGATGCTGAGGATCGGATCCTCGGTAGGAGACTGAAGGTGAGCTAAATCATGTTACGGAAGGGATTTTGTGACAGTGGGGATCAGACTAAAGCAGACTTTAGAGGTTCCCATGGTCCCATCAGGGTGTGGAGAGCCGGTTATTGTGGATGCAAAGTCAGGATTGCTTAGAGTTTACAGATGCTGCTCTCTTGAATCATTTTGCTTCACTGAACCTTTTGCTAACATCTCTGTTTATTTAGTCCAAACAGACATACAGTAAATACTTCAATAACTAAATCAAGAATCAGTATTCAATAATTCATGACTGTGTGAACACTGTATCCTTTCCACATTAGCAAGGTATTTACTCTATGACGATCCTGAGCTGAATCAACAAGGCTGTTAGGAAACAATGCAGGAAGGCACAAATTTTTACAAATGAGTAGGTGTTCATCATTTGCAGCTGCAAATCCCCATCAGTGAACATTACTCCTGCCTAAAAACAGGCAATTTCCTGATAAGAAATCATGCTGAATAAATTACTGTTTCATTGCCGTGAAAATCCCCAATTTATGCTACCACAGATACCAAATGGACAGGCTCCTCTCCTTTGTCCATGCAGACCTTTGCATTACAGCCTGGGGCACTTCCAGCACTTAATCGGGAGATTACGTCCGAGGTGTAAAGATTTCTCTTTAATCTCCAAATCCCAGACAGCTGCTGTGTTAAATACAAGGATACGCTATCCCTCTTTAGTACCTAGTCCTTAATCAGACACATTGAGGATGCACTGAAAACAGTTCCTCCTTACTTCCAACATCTAATTTTAAATTCCAGATTCTCCTCTCAGATGTTCAGCAAGAACGCTGAACAAGTTCATCACTCCAGGAGAACAACGTGACATGTAATAAGCAACCTCCAGACACAACAACGCAGCTTGCCTGCAGAGTATTTAGCTTTTAAAACAATTCTTTGCAGGGCAGAGATAAGTATGTAGAAGAGGGCAAGTTATT
>NW_009258668.1:883426-887946 GCF_000687185.1 Egretta garzetta
GGTGACTTCATCTGTTTTCTGAGTACCTGCATAAATGATTTCTTTCAGGTGGGATCTTCCCAGGCCATCAAAGGTGTGAGAAGATCCATGTTGGAAAGCAGAAGCTGAGAGAAATCTGGCAGGAAATACAGACCACACTTTTTGAACAACTAAGCAATTTTGCACTTGGCTAAACTTCCAGTTTCTATTTAATAGATAATGTCCAAGGGATCTGGTCGGCTGGGATTGGTACTAAAGCACCTGTGAATAATGTCAGAGTACTCTGAAAAAAGATCGAGATGGAGGAGAACGCTTTGGTGACAAGACAACACGTGAAAGTTTTGTCTTTGTCTTGGGTCTGTCTCAGTTGCTGATATCTCAGCTACTCCCTATCCTAAGCCATCACTTTGCTAACAGCCCACCAAGGTCCTGCAACTCAGTTCATCCCTGGTAACTTATTGAGCCATGACAACTCATTTGCTGCATTCACATGCCTAAGTCTTGAAGACATGGTCTCAAAGTAAAGAAATTACCTTTTTTTGGCTGTCTTATTTGTTGAACCCTAAATTGCTGCCAGACAGTTCTGATTACTTTTAATAATGAAAATTTATTTTCAAGAAAACTCAACATTTGACAATCAAATTTGGACAGTGTTCTTGTGCCACTGCCTCAACATCCTTGCAATTCAAAAAATATGTTTCCAGCCCAAGGTCCCCTTTGAGATGAAGTCCAGTTTAGGCTCCCTGTCCAGTTAGCAATCCTCTCTCTTTGTTCTGGTGGAGGCCAATATGAAACTGGAACACTCCACTGCTGACAGTGGGCTTTTTGCAGGACTGATTCTTCTGTACTGCCTGTATACATTAAGAGTTGACAGTCCTTCATCATGGCATGGATACAGGCCAATGGCCTCATAGCAAATGCTGTCGCAGGAAAATAAATATCAACTCCTGGTCTATGGTGGGATGCTCAAATGCCATCTCTGACATTGTGTTTGGTAACAAAAAAAAAAAAATTAGACCCCATTCCCTGCAGGAAACTCAGTACAGCAGCATCTGAGTTATATCACAACAGCACCGTGCCACTTAAATCACGGTTTTGAGAAGCTGCTGATCAAACTCAGAAGCTTATACACCTCCCTCCCTTTGCTCCTGAAGCATCTGAGCTCCTCATAATCTTTGACAGATTTAAGGTAATAGCATGGCTTGCTATGAATAGTCCCCATTTTACAGAGAAAAAGATGAGTGCCAGTGAAACTAAGGACCTCATTTTCAGCCGTGATAGAGGTCACCTAGTCCACCTCCTTGCACAAATTCTGTTTCAGCTCTTCTCAAACTGTTACAGCTGCTCTTACCCAGACCCATGCTCAGACACCTTTGCTGATGGAGGGAGATGCTCCCACCTCCCCGGGCAGCCTACTTGAGTGCTAAGCTGCTGGTTTTTGGAGGCTTCCTTACTGGCCAATCTCTCTCTCCCTTACTACAATTCATACGCATAACTTCTTGCACTGGATATGGAAAATGGATATTTCCTCTCTGCAGCAATACTTTAAACATTTAAGCTCTCATGTATCTCCCCTCTGCCTTCTGTTCTCTAAGCTAAACCACCCCAGCTCCTTCCATCTTCATATGTTCTAGACTCCTAGTAATTTTTATTGTTTTTTTTCCTGAACTATCTCCCATTATTTCATGTCTTTCTTGCTTCAGGGGGCCCATATCTGGACAGCTGAGACCTCTCCGTAATTGCAGAGGGAAGAGTTTATTACACAGTATTCCTGTACGCATATCCCAGGGTGATTTTTACTATTTTCATAGCAGTCTGAGGTTTCCTCCTCTGATTCTTTGCAGACTCTTTATCCATCTGTCCCTAGCTTGTATATAAGCAATTGCTTGTTCCAAAACATAAAAGATCACCAATTTGTCCAGACTGTTTGTACTTACAATCAAAGCGTCTCTCAAACCACCTTCCATTCTGGCACAGCATCTCTGAGGATGTCAGATTCATTCTAGCTTTTCCAACATTCATCCTCATTCCAGTTTCTTCACTCTTATTCCAGTTTCTCCAGTGTATCTCCAGAAATGCAAATTATCTGACCCACCATTTTCCTGCCTCTTTCTAAATACAGCAATGCTTTTTGATCTTTCAAAGCCTTTTGCCCTCTCTTCTATGCTCCACACAGAGGTCAGGTGCTAACAGCTGAAGACTGTGACGTTGTTCCTGTTGATTCCATAAATATTCTCAGATAACTTTCAGCAGGCTTTCTCAAGATTTGAAATGCTTAAGTGCTTGATGATTAAAATTGCATTTTTAGAACTATCTACAGTACAATTTTAAGGGAATTTAGATGCTAAGGTGATCAATTAGATGTTTGCCTGCTTTAGCACGGGGGTTGGACTAGATGATCTCCTGAGGTCCCTTCCAACCCTTACGATTCTGTGATTCTGTGATTCTGTTTTTTGGAAACTAAATGCAATCAAACAGTATCAAGGCAACTAGAAAGCATTGAAAATTTGACCAGGACCCAAAATCTTCAAGGTGTTTAGGACCCTACAAGTGTAACTGAGGACTAGCGAATGGACAACAAAAAGATTTAAGTGTAATGAGTCCTGTCCCTCTGCCAACCTAGCTGTAGGTACCTACAGGTGCCCAAATGACTTTCACAGGCTGGTCCCAGGCAGGACAGGCAGGCCATAGAAGAACATGGAATAAAACACCAGCAGCCTGGAAAGCTTTGTACTACTCTTTCCTCTCAGGGAGGGCTGTGTTTTCTGTGGATCTTTTAGCACAAAGATTGCAATGGCAAAATGCATTTTTTCTTAGTTTATGATAAATTTAGCTAGATACAACAAGAGCACAGAGGTTGCATGGACACCTAACAGCTCAATAAATCTGATTCTGTCCCAACCTGTCCTCACCGTCAAGCCTTGCCACCAAGGAACACACATCTTAAATAAAGCTGGGAGAAAGGAAGGGTTATGATGCCATTTTTCCAACTAGAGATTCAGGGCAGAGTGGCTAAGGTCCATTGATGCCTAGCTTAATATGCTGCTTCATAGAAGTAGTTGGTTCCAAAGCCATGCGCCAAATATGTGGAAGAGCTGATTTGGGGCCCACATCACTGAAGAACAAGTGAGGGATGTCAGTGCAGTATCACCAACCATCTTTTACTGCACACAGCCGGATTTCAGTGATTCCAAACATAGACTCAGTTTTGATGTATTTGAGAGGCAATGGAAGTGGGATTTTGCTTCCGCTCTTTTTGAGTTTTTTATTCACTATGCAGTTTACTGTAGGAAAAATTAAACATGTAATTAATGTCAAATCGGCTCGGCTGATTTATATATTTTGCATACATTCAACAGAAACTGGCACTCTGTGGGAACACCCACTTCCTGAGCCAGTGCAATTTTATTTCTGCATGAACAGAACTGTCATATGTTCTTATTTATTTTCTTAAGTTAAATGAAATGTGACCCAATGAATCAAATGCCAGTTTATTTGTCAGTGTTTCAGGTGTACAGTCATAACACTTCAACAGCTTACAGCGTTTATGCTCAGCTATAGCTTATTGTCTCAATGGGAGATGGGCCTGAGAAACTCTGAGGACCTTCAGTATTAATAACAACAAAAACGTTGCTGGTCTGCATTTAGTTGATTGCATACACATGTGTTGTGGTTTAACCCGGCTGACAACTCAGCACCACGCAGCCGCTCGCTCACTCCCCCCTCCCTCAGTGGGATGGGGGAGAGAATTGGAAAGAAAATAAAAGGTTAGAGCCGAGGGCTGAGATAAAGACAGTTTAATAAGAGAAAATAATAATAGAGCAGTCCCCGAGCCGCAACCGACCAAACTAACTAACCCCCCCGAGCATGACGTTCTATGGTCTGGAACAGCTCTTTGGTCAGTTGGGGTCAGCTGTCCTAGCTGTGTTTCCTCCCAGCTTGTTCTGCACCTGGCCGAGCAGGAAAAGCTCAAAAAGTCCTTGAGTAGTCTGAGCACTACTTGGCAACAGCTGAAAACATCAGTGTGTTATCAACATTCTTCTGGTACTAAATCCAAACCACAGCACTGTGCTAGCTACTATGAAGAAAATTAACTCTATCCCAGCCGAAACCAGGACAACATGGCAACTATTCCATTCAAATTGAAAAAAAAAAAGGATGGTCAGATGAAGGTTTGGTCAGCTGAACCTCTGCATCCCTAGTAGGTGTCACTGTTGGCATCATCTCAGTGTCTGGTTTTGTTCCCTGTTTTAAAGGAGCATTTAATATCTGGGAAAGATTTGCAGGTGTTAGTAGCCTACCACTGTGAGTGAACCCTATTAGTCAAATAGCAAATGTCTCTGGGAGATACTAACAGGAGAGCTGGGGGTATGTTACAGGATTCTGAGGTGCTACCCCATGTTCTGAGCACTGTACTTCAAGGAAGGAAGATGCAAGAAAATTGAAAGAATTTGCAGGAGAGAAACAGAAATGTTTAGCCATCCAGCAAGCATGAACTGCTCAGACAGGTAGAGGGATGTGGACGGATATAGGGAAGGAAT
>NW_009258668.1:887957-917373 GCF_000687185.1 Egretta garzetta
TGAGGATGATAACATAGGTAAAATGGGTCATAAATGTGAGGGCAATCAATTTTTCTCCACCAGCTGAGGAAGAAATGAGATGATCACCTCCAAGATTTCATTTGGCTTTTAGGGAAATATCTTTAACTGTAATGCCAATGAAGCAGGGAGCTGAGTCCTCCTCTCTGGTGAACATTTGCAAGAACACGAGATGAACAGTCTACCTGGGGAGCAGAGCAGGAATAAGGGATATTTTCCCTCCATGCAGAGCTTTGGTGTACCCAGCTATTTTAGCTTCCTTCTTACATTTCTGTGATTTACACTACTGAATGAACTTGTTGATCCCAGGCTATACAAAGGGGGCCTGGAGGCTCCAGGTGGATCAGAGGTTTTATTTATTACACGCTACACAAATGCAAACCAAGAATCAATTCCTGCAAAAAAAAAAATCTCTTTTTGCAACCCTGAGAATTGTTTTAAAAGAAGCTAAATAGCCTCAGTAGATCTGCAGTCATCTGGCTTTCCCTGCTGATTGTCTCTTTTCAAATTTCTTTTATTGCTCAGAACAATCATTCAGGAAAAAAAAAAGAAAGAAAAGAGGGGGAAAACAACCCAGAGGAAAAAACAAAGGTACTTTTCCTTTTGTTAGGATTTGCCACTATCCAGCAGTCTGCTAGGAGATCTTCATGTCCAGAATTTCCCGAAATCCCCTCTGCCCATGCTGTTGGATCAGTCGCAGTGTCCAGAGCCTCAAAAATGCAATGTACTTACTGCATATCTAGGAGAAATCCATGCACAGCATTTGCAGCAGGTTGAACAGAGCAGGGCATTCCAGAACTTGGAATGGAAATCAGGTCTTCCTGTGGCTGACATAATGCCTGAACTGCAAGATTATCTGCCTTCTCCCACGAGACTTAACTATATATATGGGGGTCGGTGTCTTCTCCCTGGTAACAGATGATAGGACAAGGAGGAATGGTTTGAAGCTGCGCCAGGGCAGGTTTAGGCTAGACATTAGGAAAAACTTCTTCACCGAAAGGGTTGTCAGGCTCTGGAATGGGCTGCCCAGGGAGGTGGTAGAGTCCTCATCCCTGGAGGTATTTAAAAGAAGGATAGATGAGGTGCTGAGGGACAGGGTTTAGTGGTGGGATGGCAGGGTTAGGTTAAAGGTTGGACTCGATGATCTCAAAGGTCTTTTCCAACCAAAGTGATTCTATGATTCTATGATTCTATGATTCTATGATTCCATGATTCTAAACTCCCACTGGATTTTGCTAAAAATAAAACCAGGGTTGTGGGACAAGTCAGCCTGCTGATAAACACTGGTTCTGCCTTAATTCCTGTTTTAATTGACAAGACATTGCACTGGATAATGCAAAGCACCATGGCTCTTTCTCCCTTGTCATAGTATTGGAAAGATGCATGAACTGTTGCAAAAAAGCATTTATAAAATAAGCTTTTATGTATTGGGTTCAACAATTTCGAACATATTTCTCAGAAGCGACATTTGAATTCTCCATATATTTCCCATGGTCACATACAGGTATGGTACTTAGAGGAAGACTCAATCTTCTGTGACACTCATTTCCAAACAGTATTCCTGAGATAATCTGCAGAATAACTCACAGCTTCTCTCGTAAACCACAAATCAAAAGTCATACATGATGTTCAATGAGCGCACGTAGGGCTGGCACGACTCTCACGGATGAAATGTCTGCCACTGTGTAATAAAACAAAAATCAGCCTTTTCAATCTCTCGCCAATGGAATGAAATAGGTTTCCCTATTGTCAAGCCAGTGATAAATTTAGCTTTTGCATCTCAAAGGACAGAGAAATCTTTCCACTTCTACTTCAGAAGAAAAGGTGGCCTTTGATGAACCATAAGAGCTGCCGTAATGGACCCCTTGCCCCCTTCCTGAAGCTGGGTTGGAAAAGAAATGGGATGTAACGGACCATTTGCGTTGTACTCGTACCCACACAAAATATTTCCTTCAAACGAAGCAGCTGAAGACCCACTGCACAGAAATGGAGTGTTAGGAACAATTTCAGCCAAGACATTTTAAGCATGGATTGTGCCTAACAAGCCACTCCAGCTGTACTGAAAATGACCCTTGAAACATTTTGTTTGAGCAACAAGAACATAGTGTAAATTTGACTCAGCAGAAAGCCCTTAAAGTCAGGATTTATTTTTTCCAAAATAAAAGAGGCTGAGGACTTTCATTTCTTTCACTAATGGAAAAAGCTCCAACTTGCCCCCAAAAATAATTACTGCAGGGAAGAGAGTGAGCAAGTAACTGAAGACCAAGAAATCCCATTTAACACTCCAATTTTCAACTGAATGTTAAATATGCAAGTCCATGGAAAGCCAAGGATTTTCTGAAGGGTTATCATATTCAGGCTTTTGTTAAGATTTCTGAGGTCTCTTCAGGGTCTTCAGGGTCTCTTCAACCACAGAAACCTAAGCAACTCAGAAGCTTCAGAGTTTCAGGCCTTGAAGTAACTTTTTGGAGAGAAGTAGCTTGTGAAATGCTTACGCTCCAGTGCAATTTAAAAGGAATGTTGAAATCTCAAAAGTTGTTGAAAAATGCTTTTATTAGGATAGTTACCTTTTCTCCAGGGCAGCACAGAAGGAACTAGCACTCCACTCACGAAGAACGGGGAAACCTTGCATTGGCGTATGCTGGAAGTGCATGTAATTTGTGTGAGAAAGAGAGACAAGAAGAGGGCAAAACTGACCTGCTCGTTAAAAAAATTAATTGCACACATCTCAATTTTTCACAAGACTACGAGGTTTAAGATAGATACCATTTCGTACTAGGCTGCTCAAACCACTGAAGTGATGCACACCTTCACAGGTGCATTTTGGGTTTAAATGGTTCCCATCTTAGGTTACTTGAATGCTATTCCTTAAACTAAAGGAATAGCATTCCTAATCAGAGCCCGTGGTTTTAGAATGAAAAATGAGTGTTCAAAATGGGATTTGTACCAGTTTAATAGAATCATTTGAAATTCACACTTTTAATTAACCTCTGCCAATCTCCGGGTCTACAATGCCTTGTTTCAGTGGCAGCTGCACAATTTCTTTCTTATCTTGCTCCACTGGCTCCTCTTATTCGACGCACCCCGGCTGCCCATCCCACTTCTGCCTTCCCGCGATGGGGGGCCATGAGGAACTGACTTAGGACAAGTATTTGGGAAAATCTCTGAAGCTTTCATGTGGTTTATAAACAAGACTAGCACCAGCCAAGCCAGAGCAGAGGGAACTAGAACTGTTCTTGTATCTTTACATCCTAATCACCAGGAACTCACAGATTATTTAACCTGAATTTGTCCCTTCTATCCTGCAAACTATCTGTGTGATACTAGTCAGAAGACTCTCCTAAAATTATCAGCACGTTGTTTTGAAAAATACCTCACTGGTTTACACATTTCCAGCGATATATATTTATTTATATGTATTTATTTATATGTGATATGTATTTATATGTTTTCCAACACCCAGCCAGTGGTCCCATTGGTTTATTTACTCTCATCATCAGGCGTGTATTTTATTTCTACTCTTAATTTGTTTAATTTCAGCTTCCAGCCACTAGATCTTGTTACATATGGGCCTGAAAGACTCAAGAGCCCATTATCTTAATTTCTATTCCCCGTGTTGGTACTTACTTGTTATGATCAAGTCATCTTTTAATCTCTTTCTAAATTACCCACATTGTGCTCCTGCAGTCTGTTGCTACCAGGGCGTATTTTCCCATATTTTCAACATTTGTTTGGTTCCAGTATGAGCCTTGTTTAACCTCTTAACCTTCTCCTGGAGCTGCAGATAAAGGACATAATGCAGTAATCCCATTACACTTGCATCAGCACTAAGTACCAATGCAACAAAAAGTCTTTGCTCCTCCTCAATAGTTCCCTGTATCAGGATCCAAGCATTTCATCATCCATTTGGGCTGGAGCATTGCACAGAGAGGTCTTGTACATCGGATTATCTGCCATCTACTTTTCAGATCACTGCTTCCTGCAGCAAAGTTCTCTGAGGACCTTTTTTCGTAGTATAGGTTTTCTCAAAGCACTATTAGAGCACATGGTACTACTTCTTTTCCCTTCGCTTACTATTTGATACTCTTTATCAGCAGATTGCCCTTTTTATTTTTGTCAAATATATTGTCTTTAACCATGTGTAGTTGCACAGTTTTCCAATGTTTTCCAACAGAGACCCTGGCCTGAGAGCCACAACAGATGCTGGGCTAGAAAGAATACAACTAAGCCAACTTTCATTGTATGCCTATAGGCCATCTCCACATTATTTTGTTTTCTGTCATTCTCATTTAGCTCCATAAATGGATTTAGCCTTAAATGATGAGTTCACAGAGAAGAAAATAAATATATGTATATATTTTTTTTTCTAATGAGACACTCATTTACTGTAGCTTGTGAACTGGCAAAATCCAGGCACTAATACACTCTATCTTCAAAATTGTTGGCTGTAAACCAGCCTACAGGAGCAGCTTTTGTAATCAGTGATGGTTAGTGTATTTGCACGACTTCGTGTTTATAACGTGGCACTGCTGCTTACTGCAAAGCAAAATAGAAATATTAGTTCAGCGCTGAGAATAAAAATGAATTTGGAGAAAAATACCAGGCTTGGCACAGGAAATCTAAAATTGTACAAGAAAAGGACATTGCTGACCAGAATCTGAATTTTTAAATGGCATCACTGTGGCTGCCAGCCTGTTTCTCCGCTTCCTGCCAACTGAAAGATTTTTCAAGGTTTCTCCACGAGGATGCATTGCTTCAGCCTCAGAGGCTCTCTGTAATTTCTCGTCTACGGAGGGATCAAACTTCTGCCTCCCTGCATTTTTCCCCAGACTCAGCTCCTCCACTTCCCTTCCCTCTGCCAAGAGGCCAGTCACCTTCTTGACATAAATTATCTGCTCTGCTAAGAGTCTTGGTAGCACGGGGGCAGAAATTTAATTTGCTCCTGCAGGTGGAAATCTTTACAATCTCTTTTTGGACTTTATCACTATAGAAGTACTTCGGGCCTGGATGGACAAGCGAAAGCAATGACTTATCACAGCTTAATAAATGTATCACTGTCAGCCAGGCTGAAGTAATTACCCACCGTGTCTACTCTTCGGCTGCCACAATGGCCGGGCAGAGCTCGTTCGATCCAAACACCTGCGTGATCACTTGCTCAGCTGCAGAAACATAGTGTTTTGCAATCGTTTGTTCATATCCATTTTTGCTTTCTCTCCTGGGCATACAGTCAATGTGTTTCTCCACTTTTCAGCTCTGGAATTTGCTGCAAAACCACTCTCTCAGCAGTCCGACAGCATTTTGCTCCAATGTTTCATTTCCGTAGAGTGCTTTAAGCTGTCACGGTTTTAACAAGCATCTCAAAACAAAGAGTGCATCTAACCCCTCAGTGTGATTGCTGCTGCTCTTCAGAAACATTGCTTTGCCTCCCCACACTTGCTCTTTTTTGACAGCACTCTGCTTTTTCAGAGGATCAGGATCCATTTAGTCTATTTACAGGGAGACCTTGAACCCATCTCTAAATCCTAACTGGGTTTCTTCCTCAAATCCCTGCTCTAGCTCAGCCAGGAGTTGCAGATGTGATGCAGGTTACAGGGTGAGCATCTGTGACCCAGAAGATGCCCGAGGTCAGGCTGGATTTTCTATAAGCCTGACCTTAATGGCTCCATCAGTCAAGCACAACTAATGAAGTTAATTTCTTCTGTGGCCAGTTCAAGCTCTCCAAACGACTTCTTTTATTTTCTGGATTTTGTGTTTACCTTAAAGATAAGTACAGCATGTCTGTAGAGACCATCTTTTATAACATATTCCCAGATACTCTTAGACATATATATGTTCATAGATAACAAAACTGGACATAATAGGAAAAGCAGAAAGTTGTTTGCTGCAGATCTCTGTTCTCAGGCATATTTATACTGCTTGAAATTATGTAATTACGGCACTTTCCCCATCGCCTTCAGCACCAGCAGACTGTGGCCAAGTCATGTTTCCCCAGGCTGCATGAAGAAGGCATGAGAAGGAGGGCTCCAGGTTACTGCCTTCACTCCCAGGCTACAACCTGTGGCATGGAGTCTCCCTCATGAAATGGCCAGGTTGCATCTTCAAACTATGTGGGTTTGTATATGTATTTGGAATTCTGTTCTCTATTTTCTGCCCTGGCAGTAGAAATCTTCTCTTGGTGATCAGACTGAAGCTGCCATAGTCAGTTTACCCAAATGTATTCTCATTAAAAATTTGTCCTTTACCTGAAGCAGCCCTTTTTTCCTTCATGGCCTCATACCCCCATTCACCCTATCCCAGAATGGATGAGGTTGGTGGCACCTCTGGAGATCATCCCATCCAACTGCCTTGCTGAGAGCAGGACCAGCAAGAGCAGGTTCCCTGGGGCTGTGTCCAGTCACGTCTTGAATATTGCGAAGCATGGAGACTCCACAGCCTCTCTAGGCAACCTGCTCCAGTGTTTTATCACCCTTGCATTTAAAACCTTTTTTTTTTTTTTTAAGTTTCAGTGGAATTTCCTGTATTTCAGTCTGTGCCCATTGCCTCTCTTCCTGTCAGTGAGCACCACTGAGAAGAACCTGGCTCCATCTTCTTCACCTCCCACCAGGAATTTATACACATGGATAAATCACCCCAAGCCCTGAGCCTCCTCTTCTCCAGGCTGAGCAGTCCCAGTTCTCTCAGCCTTTCCTTGTACAAGAGATGCTCCAGATGCTTCGTCTTCATGGCCCTTTGTGATCCATTAAGTATCTATCAGTCTTGTACTAGGGAGACCAGAGCTGGACCCAGCAGTCCCGATGTATCTCACCAGTGCTGCCTTTTGTATGTTTGGAAATGCACATCGATATAGGGGGTTTGTGCTGCTGTTTATTTGTTGTATCGCCAACCAAATTTCAGAGATTTTGAACAGGAATAAGATCAATTTGATTCCTCATTCTCTACTTTTGAGAAGACTATTGGACCTAAAAAGCTGAGTGTGTTTCAACCTTGTATTAATATGTTTAGTTATTATTACTGACAGCAAGCACCTCTGTGCTACATTCCTTGCAAACCTGCAGCAAAGGAACACACCCTTTGTTCCTGTTCACAGTATGGGTGCAGGAGACCAGCTGACGGGTGACTACATCAGCCGTGAGAGACACAGAAAGCAGCAATGAAATAATACTGATGAGCATTAGTGGTACTGACAACAAGCCAGCTGTCTCCCTGCTACGAAGCCTTATTTTGTACATCACAGCTGGGCTGTGCTAAGGTTCATGATCTGGCAGCTGGAACCACTGTCTCTTGAGGAGATGCAGGAGGCCAAGTGGTTTAGTTAAGGCAACAGAGCAACTTCTGCAAAGGAAAATCAAATAGTCCATAGCAGATGAGGTTTGGGTGCGCTTAGGGTCCTTTGGAGAGGGAAAGGAAAGGAACTAGTTGCAGAGATCATTGTTGCCTTCTGATTTTGGGCAGGCCTTTACATTGCAGCTAACATGACAACACTGAATAAGGTGAGCAGTCAGAGGCAAAATAACCTCGTCACTAACTTACAAACTTTGCTGGATACATACACCATCGTGAAAAATAAGCAGCAATATGAAAGCACTGGTAGCAAGACTGTTGGCCAAACATCCTTGGGGTTTTGCAAACTTGGAGATGGTTTATCATAGAATCATAGAATGTTTTGGGCTGGAAGGGACCTTTAGAGGTCATCTAGTCCAACCCCCCTGTGGTGAGCAGGGACGCTTTTAACCAGATCAGGTTGCTCAGAGCCCTGTCCAACTTGACCTTGAACGTTTCCAGGGATGGGGCCTCGACCACCTATTTGGGCAACCCATTCTAGTCTTTCACCACCTTCACTGTAAAAAATTTCTTTCTTATCCCTAGTCTAAGATCTAGATCCTTATATCTTGTCTTGACCACCTCTTTGGGCAACCCATTCTAGTCTTTCACCACCCTCATTGTAAAAAATTTCTTCCTTATACCTAGTCTAAGATCTAGATCCTTATATCTTGTCTAAGATCTAGATCATGGTCCATGGAGATTCAGGTGCTCAAACTGCAAAGTATTTGCAAACTCAGAGTGTTTCCATGTTCACCCATTCATTGTTCAGGTCATCCTTTCAAATATTCCAGTTCTTTATCCCAGACAGTAACATCACCACTTAAGTCAGTAGCTGCTTATTGTTCCTAATCTTTTTTATCTTCCCGAGAAAACTTCCCTCAGCTTTTCTTACCACTTTCCTTTTTGCTTATGGACTTTTAAATAACACAACAATGCCACTGCTTAGCATTTTCTTTTGGTGGTGCCAGTGGTGCCAGTGAGTTCAATCACAGGTAACTTCTGCTAACTCTTTTTCATTACAGCTACAAGATACCTGGCCTACAAATTCTCACACTGAAAAATGTCCCTTCTCTCTCCATTAGTTGGTCAGAGGCAGATCTGTGCTCTAAAAATTGAGCTCCTCTAATGACTATCACCAGGCATTTTAAGGCAGTTTTGCAGCAAAGTTCATGTCGCATCATGGAGTAACTGGAGTGGAAATTCCTCCACCCTACAGGATGAAGCAGGGAGAGGGTCTTCAGCAGAAGATCAGTGCTGTACCACCTGTAACAAAGGCCTGTACATGCCGTATTATTTGAAGGAAAGGATATTTCTACCACCCAAGGATCCCAATAAAGGAGAACTGCTCAAGCAAGAACATCAGTGAAGAGGAATCATCTGGGTCATTAAAGCCAATCCCTGCACCCACAGACAGCTGTACCACAGAATCTCACCTGCAGGATGTCCTAGACCTCCTCTCTATGCTGCACCAAATTTCACAGGACTGCTCCAGCCTCTCTAACAGCATTAAGACCTGCACAAAAAGATTAATTTAATTTTTTCTTTAAAATGAAAAGCCTCATTAAAAAAAAAGCCTTATAAGTGCCTATTGGTATGACCAGGAGGTATCACCAAAATCCTATGGCACAGGAGGAACCTTGCAAAATACTGTCAAAGCAAAGGATGTTTTAAACACAGCTCCCAGGTTACAGACTCAGCTCCAGCTCTGCTCGATGAAAAGCAGCTGAGCAGTCCTACAGGAAAGTCATCAGCCAGGGCTCAGCTGGGTCTAACCCACCTCTTCCAACCAACCCAACCTTGGTCACAGCTGGAGCTCCAGAAGTACAAATCTGTTTGCCTTCCACCTTCTCTGTAAGTCTTAACTTTCAGTATCAATGTGTCTTTTCTCGTAGAGCTCATCATACTAAGAGAAAGCATCTTTGAGCTGTGCAATATCTGCAAGCTACGTACTGGTCTGTGCACCTTTACTAGCAGAGAGCAGCACAGAAACAGGGGCCCATGGTCCAAGTCAAACCTGTCCCACATGTCAGAGGTCTGCTGCTGGGATTTTATATTGATATTTATTCTAAAAATTGTATTTTTAAGCTGGGAGTCAAATCCTCGTGGAGTATAAGGTCATGTCAGCATCACTGCGCTGATCTATATTGACTGAAGGTATGTCTTTGACTCTTCATTGTGATACAGTCTTCAGTATCTATTCCTTTACCAAAAGCAAACACTTACTACCAGAATGTTTTCCCACCGTATGCAACACAAGGAGTGGTTAATAAACGACATCAATCCGATTTTTTAATCAGCTTTAGGTGAGCTTAACAGATGGAAATACTACTTTTATTATGGTATTTAGTTTTCAGGATTTCCAAAATGATTAGTAGGAGGTCCATAACTTTACCATAAAATGCATAGCTATTCCTTAAATATACCTGATAGTATCTGAAGGCTTTCATAACTTTTGAGAAAAAAATACTGAAATGTACTATATAAAGAAGACATAACTATTAAAATAACAGTTCATAACTTCTGTACAAAAAAGTTGTGCGCAGGCTGGAGGGGGTCCAGAGAAGGGCCACCAAGATGATCCAAGGGCTGGGAAGCCTCTCTCAGCCATATGGGGATGGGCTGAGAGAGCTGGGTTTGTTCAGCCTGGAGCAAAGGAGGCTCAGAGGGGATCTCATCCCCACGTACCAGTACCTAAGGGGGAGCCACAAGGAAGATGGAGACTTCCTTTTCATAAGATGTCCCATGGAGAGGATGAGGGGGAATGGACACCAGTTGCTTTTGGACATGAGAGGGAAATTTTTTCCCATGAGAACAGTCACCCACTGGAATAACGTCCCCAAGGGAGAGGTTGACTCCACCACATTGAACACTTTCAAGATGCAGCTGGACAGGGTGCTGGGCCATCTTGTCTAGGCTGTGCTCTTGCCCAGCAAGGTTGGACCAGATGATCCTTGAGGTCCCTTCCAACCTGAGATTCCGTGATTCTGTGATACTATGATTCCTATGGGCTGTGAAGGAAAATGTAGAGCAGAGGTGAGAAACATAGGAGAGCTAGGGCAGGCAGAAGCATGTCTGTCACTGGGTGCTCAGCTGAGGTTTCAAAACTGCAATCGTACACTTCCCTTTTAATGACTGAACATTTAATTGGTGTCTCTCACTGAGAACAGTGAGGGATACATGTATATGGGTAAGCAGCTGCATGAAAAATAGCTGCAGCTCACCTTGAAGAAAGTAATTTCACCTGACTCTTCAAAGAAAGTAATTTTTCCATTTGTTTATGATAAAGATTTCTGAAGTGGGATAAGCTGTTAACAAAATCTTGTAAAAAAGAAAAAAGAAGGTTGTACTTTGCTTCATTCTTCATCTATTTCACAGTAGTGATTAACTAAGCATAATGCACAAGAAATGTACAATGCAGTATCTGTCTGCCTTCTCCTTCAAAAAACCAGCATAACTGTGCAAAACAAGAATTCCTAAAAAACAGATCAGTCTGTACTCTGTGAGTAGAAAGCTGCTCATATATTAAACATTACACAGAACAGTGAGGGCTGTTCATTTTACCAATGACCAGATCAAAGTGCCACATCTATGTGTTTTAAAAATATAGCAACCAAAGATACAATAGAAAAAAATGGAGAGAGTCACGTGTTTTAAATTAAATATTAAAAAGTTTTATAACATTAAATTAAATACATTGTTTGAATGAATGAAATAAAATTAATAAAATAAATGTAATTAATTAAATAACATGTTTGAACAGTGAAATACAGGATTGTCAACGTTGATCCAAGCTTGGGCGAAAGGAGCATTGGTTGGACAAAGACATCCAAAAAGGTAACTGCAGTTATCGAGTTGTCTTCCCCAGCCAGAAATGGAGGCCTCAAGCTGATGAAAAGCTATAAGGAGGCACCCAGAAAAATTCTAAAATAGCAGACTTCATGTACCTCTGGCCTGGCATATTTTATGCTTTGCTATTGGGAGGCTTCCTTAAAGCCATTTTACTTAGCAGCTGCCACAACTCCTGGAAGAAAATGGAAACAAGTCTGCTGGATGTGACTCGGTGGCAAGCAAGAGGGTTGAAATTTAGCCCAGGAACAGTAGAGTCAGGTGGTTTCACCTGATGATATGGGAGGGAAAAAAGTATCCACAAAGCACCCTACTCCTGAACAGATAACCCTGATCTCAGCACCCCTCACTGGATGTCCATCACTGCCATAAATAGTAGTAAACTGTTACTATGCTCAATCTTCTTCGCTGAACATCCCCTTTTTTCCCTTTCTAATCTAAGACATAAACTTAAAAGCACCCCCTACATCCTTGTTCCCATTCTCTCCCATGCCATCCATCTAGACATGACTTCTTTCTCACTTCTCTCCATGCAGAGATGTAGAGCTCAGTACCTAAGAGCCAATATGCTTTATGGGCAGAGATAAAAAATAGATTTAATCATGTCCATTAACTTCTTAGAAACATCCGCTGACATACTCTATTAACTGTTCCTCTTCGGGCTTTTTTTCATTTACAGTGTCTAATTCCTGATTCCAAGGCATTTAATTACTCTCACTTTGTTGTAAGACCCTACTAAATCTCTTGACTTATGCAATGCACCATAAATAAGACCTTTCTTCCACATCGCCTGGTTACTTTACGATTGCACAGGTTTGTTGAAGACATCTGCATAAATTTTTATGAGACTTAATAGTCCACTTCACATCTTTCTTGTGTACTGTTTTCCCCATGAATCAGAACTGGCAATCACTGTCCTAAGCACCACGCAATGTAATTTCCCTGAGTATTAGTTTCCATGTGTATTACTCTTCTCTTTTTTTTTTTTTTTTTTTTTTCCCCACAGCCCTAACATTGTAAGTGTTCATACATGAGTTATTTGGATTATTTGCAAAATAGGATTAAGACATGAGGCAAGATTTCTTTAGAAAAATTACTCATCAGTCTACCAAGGAAGAAGGTCAGGAACTTCATTAAAACAGATTAATGTAGAACAACTGTTATCTAATAAGACTAGAAGCCTAGAGGACCTTCTTGCTCGTTGCAGAAATACCCTGCTAACATGCATTATTTGTGAGAGCAACAAAAGCTACTTTCAAAACACTGCAGTCGCAGCCTGGAACATGACAGGAGATATATTCTCTTTAGCCACTCCAGCCATTGATAAATTAGTTCTTGCCTGGAATTGGCATTCTGTCAGTAAGCTGAAGGGGACTGCAGCAAGTGCTACAATTAGTGCTCCCCGCGGAGCGAAGGCAATGACAGCGTGCCTGCCTGCGAAGCTGCGGAGAATTCCTGAGCTGGTTTATTATGCAACCTTTACGGCTTTTCCACTCCACTCCAAGCTCCAGGGAACGGCCTGGATAATAATTCTGTAATGTGAGTACTTAACCTGCTTGCTTAGTTTGCAAAGCCAAGTCTTCATAAAAGAGTAACTCATGGGGAGAGGCAGGTCGAGAAGCGTACGTTGAGCAGGATGGGCACAATTAGTATTGAGGTGATTTCATTTCTCCTTTTCTGCTTTCCATTAAGCCTTTCAGAAAGATAACTACCAACATTTACCCCCCCATTCCCTGAAGCTAATAAATTTTAAAAAAACACAGAATCCCAGAATCCCAGCCTGGCAGGGGTTGGAAGGGACCTCAGGAGCTCGCCCAGTGCCACCCCCCTGCCCAAGCAGGGTCACCCAGAGCAGGGGGCACAGGACAGCATCCAGGCGGGGGTTGAAGATCTCCAGAGAAGGAGACTCCACAGCCCCCCTGGGCAGCCTGGGCCAGGGCTCGGGCACCCTCAAAGTCAACAAGTTCTTCCTCATAATTAAAAAATAAACCAAAAAATAAAAAGCACAAGAGATCTGACAAGAGATTTGCATGTATGTGCACACATGGGTTTTGACCATAGATTGCCCCAGAAAGAGGCATACAGCTTACAAAAATATAGGCATAACTTAGAACAGCTCTGCTACATTTATGTGGTGCTGCAGTCCAAGTGACAAATTCTAATGGGTGGTTGCAGCTTCCAGTATAGTGTGTCTCGCTCCTTTGCCCTTGGTGAGTGATATAGTCTACAGACTGAAATTTGTTACACAGATTTATTACTGCAAGTCTTTCCTCCTTGAACTCCGCTCTGCCTGTCTCTGCTTTTTCTAACCATTGAAATGGGGTTTTATTTTGAAATACAAAATGCCACTAGGAAAAAGGGAAAGGCAAGCAAAGGAAAGCCATCATCCACATAAAAGTATAACTTTATTAGTTTTGTAATTAAAAAAAAAAAAATCAAGCCCATAAAAAAGCAAGTATTGACTGAGATTTAGAACGTGCAACTGAAACATGACCCACCTGAAAGGAGTAGAGTCAGATCTTTCCCCAAGCGTTTGAGATAACTGGAGAAAGATTTAAGCTCACATTGTGGCACAGCAAAGGAGGATTTATAAATGGCCAAGAGCCTTGGAAGATGTCTAAGACATATCTAATTACTGTCATCAAGTGAATATGCTGAGGTTTGAGAGGAGGTGTCTTTTCCCCGCTACTTTTTAGCTGGGTCCAAATGACCAAACGGTTCTTCTCTTTCACAGCTTCAGCTAGTGTCCCCTTTTTTGGTCAGCCTCTCCTATGTACAGATCTCTGCATCTCTCACTCACCACATTTAGCAAAATTTGTGCCAAAGAATACGCACAAGAAACACAGATGTAACTTCCCATGCATGTGGTCTGTGGGAAGGACACCAAGGTCCACGTGGGCTCCTGCCTGGTTTTAGAGGTAATACTTGGAAATAGCATGCTAGCACTACACTAAAATATAGTTGGATATAGTATAAATATAAAAATACTTATATAATCATATAAAATAAAATATGTTTGGATCCCCTTGCCTTCAAAATAGAGCTGTTATATTTTGTTATGAATTCTTGATTTAAATTTAAGCCCACAGAAATAGAGGATCTGAGATAGAAGCTTTGTTATCGGCTGGGCTGAACATTCACACATTTGTTGCATCCCAAGGCAGCACAGAAGGAGCACAAGTCAATTAAACTCCTCCTCCTCTTCCGCTTTCCCAGTGTAACCCAAAGGTCATCTTTTTACATTTTCTGAAGAATTTCCTTATGCTCAGAACACTTTCAGAATGAGCACTGACCTCTCTCTGGAGCCCACAGGCTTTGGGAGCGAGTGGCACATTTTAGATTCAAATCCTTCATGTCTGCATATGCAACATTTATAGCCATTTTTAAGCCAATTTTGTTACTCAGGAGAACTACTGGTGCTGTCTCTTCATATATAATAACTTCCTTTCACAAGAGCCACCGAAATAACCCACCTCAGAGCATGCACGTATCCAAAATGCATCCATCAGGAACCACCTCCCCAAACCATGTCCCATCGTGCCACTTAAATGACACCTTACTCCTTCATGGCTGATGTGCAGACCTCTGTCTTGACTGCCCCTTCCACATGATGAGTGACAGCTGATAGGGTCAGGATGTAGAGGAGACACAGCCAGACCCTTCTCAGATATACACAGCAGAAGGATGGGGGAAACAGCACAAATTGCAACCTGGGGAATTACAGTTAGGCATAAGGATTATTTCTTTTTCATCGTGAAGGTAGCCAAAGACTGGAACAGGGACATGAAGGGGTTGAAAAATGTTTTGGGGATACTCAAAAGTTGACTGGACAAGTCCCTGAGCAACCTAATATCATCTAGAGAACCTCCAAGATCCCATCCAGCCCCAGTTATTCTGTGATTTTATGAAAACCATCACCACTGGAAACATGAGTTAGGTACTTGTGGAGGAGAATAAAGTGGTCACATGTCTCAGCGTGTGTGGGTGTCTTGGGACTGAGACTTCTGGGAAACGCAGCCCATGGGTTAGCTGTGAGCAAATTTAACATACGGAACTGCATCTCAATGAGCACGTAGCAGCAACTTCTATCTGCGTTTTATATGAAATCCTGGTGCACTTGCAGGGGAAGCAGGAGCTCCCAATGGGAGTATTTACACTCCGCAAACGTTCCCATTGGGATGAAGCTCACCAAGATAAAGTCCCACTCCCTCTTCCTGACCCCTCGCCTATCCCACTTTCTCAAATACTTTCATGAAATGAGAAAAGGTAAAACCTTTCAATATGCTTTTGGTCCGCTATAGGGTGTTGTTCTGAAAGGAAGAAAAAAATTGAATATTCATAACAGACTTGATTTCTGCAGTCTATCAGATGTTATTTTAATCACTAAGGAGAAAGTGGTTTCCCTAACAACAGTGCCTTTCTTTTACCTTGTCCATATGACGGCTGCAGAGAACTGTCCATCTTGTTCTGCCTAAGGATCCTGATTATTTCACGAGATACTTTCCTGTCTCTTCTTGACATTATTAGGATACATTATTTGAATGTACTGTTTAATATGGTAGCACACAGAGGTGCAAAAATTGGGGCAGGACTGTGTGTGCTAGGCAGCACAAAGAGATACACAGAACAAAGAGAGACTCTCAGCCACAAAGGAATAAAAATCTGAGCAGTAAGAGCACAATATAGGTAAATAAAGCATGCAAAAAAATTAAGATAACTTTGGTCAACTTCATAATCCAAGGCCTCATCTAATCATTTGCCTCATGGTCGTGCAGTTTTGAGGATATTTTGGCAAAGGCAAGGTCTAAGGAGCTTTACATCCTTTTGCAAACCTCATCTCTGCCTACTGGGTTTCCCAGCTCCTCACATCATCTAGTTGAATCTATTCAGTGCCTGATATCCAAAATAACCGTGCTCCTTCTTTCACTCTGCATCTAGTTCATAGCCCTAAACTCCACACCCAAAGCTTAGGCTTCTCTCTCTGTAAAACCCCACTCTGCTGAAGTTTGGGGTTTGTTGCATTGATTTGTCATGCAAGGTACTTCAGTAGATGCAGGGAGGACCCTCTCCATTGCTGTGGTGAGACTGGGGAATCCTTAACATCACTGGTCACCTCTACATTACTGGTCACCCACCATCAAGAATGACCAATTCTTGCCATTGCAGAGGTGATCAACTAATTGCAAAGTCTGTTGGGTAGTAGGACAGTCAGGATACTTTCACTGTGTTATTAGCCCAACATTCACATCTAGTTAGACCAGATATCATTTACTTTGTTAAACCAACCGGTTCTTACTTACAAGCATGCTTGAAAGTCTTCCCTGGGAACCAGACCACTCATAGAAAATCCATCTGTCTTGAGGACATTTGGATGTTGGGTCTCACAAAATGAAAGAGAAATGCATTTTTTAATAAATACATCCAGAAGAAAAAACCAACAACAACAACAACAAAACCTGAAGGGAATTGAGCTATTTAAAGTAAAGAAAAATGCTGAGACAAGAACTAATGGTGTTTGAACAGGCCAGAAGAAGTTCTGGGCTAGAAATTAGAAAATGCTTCGGCTGCCTTCCTGTGGGAGTATCAGCGTGTGTAGGAAGTTGAAGTGCTTGTAGTTTGAAGATGAAGTTTGATAGGTTTTCTGAATGAGCTTATAAAACATTATTGTCCAAAAATCAAGGGGGCGGGGTGAGGGGCGGCACTAGATTTCTGTGCTAGTTTAAGTCTGTTTTGTTCCATGTGTATCTGTTGGGTACAATGTGTGATTTAGTGCATAATCCCCCTTTGCAGAGCGCTTTCCTCTATGCCACTGCCGCACACTTAATAAATATATAACAGTAATAATTTCTGAGATTCCTATTTCATTTTACAGTTATTTATTGGCTTTTCCCATAAGAGACTGGCTTGCTGGAGCTGGGAGATAAGCTTATTAGAAACCATAGCACAATACTCTGAGCACATGATTTATGTGTTTTCAGGCCACTACTGGGTAATCAGCTTATTCTGGATTCCATCCAGCCAACTTTGCTTGTACTTTAATCAGACCAGCTGTGATCCACCTGGACCACAGGTTTCCAAAATCTTGTCTCAGCACACCGGCCCAGATTCTCAGAGGTTTAAATTAACTTCCGACCACTGGCGACAATGGAGTATTGCTGATTTACACCAGCTAAGCAATCTGTCCGCAGTCCACAAGTACAGCAGAGCAAGCCCCATTAATATAAGGTGGGCAGGTAATAATTTATTTTAACGAATGGTGTTGATGCATGGTGTAATTGTTTGAATTCATCAAAAACAATATTTAGAACTTAATGAGGAAATTATATGTAAGGTATTGTTAATAAAATAACTACCAATTAATTTAGCCTCTGAATCAGCAAAGCATTTAAACATGGACTTTCTGCAATGGAATGCATGTACGCACTGAAGTACTTCGCTGAATCCTGATTTTCAAGTTATACTTGCTTAGATAGCTGCATAGAGGCTAACCTCCTTCGATTTCGGACCCAAGGATTCCTTCAAGGACATCCACTCATCAACTTACTATTGTTTTCAGGAATAAAAAGGAGATGTAGACAGGAGTTATTTATAGAATCATAGAATCACAGAATGCTTTGGGTTGGAAGGGACCTTTAGAGGTCACCCAGTCCAACCCCCCCATGCAGTGAGCAGGGACACCTTTGACCAGACCAGGTTGCTCAGAGCCTCATCCAACCTGGCCTTGAATATTTCCAGGGATGGGGCATCTACAGCCTCTCTGGGCAACCTGTTCCAGTGTTTCACCACCCTCATTTTAAAGAAATTCTTCCTTATATCTAGTCTGTAGCAAGGGAAACTCCATTGTTTCACTTTTTTGCTAGGCTCCTTGTTCTCCATGGACAGCAACTTAAGCATCTTCTCATTTTATGGTGTCCAACCACTAAGCCCAGCTCCGATCTCATAGTAAGCAATGATAAGGAGTTTATGGTAGAGTCTCCTATTGCTGCTATGGAGGAGGCAGGGTCCCTTCAAGCTGATTGGTGAGGGTTTTGATGTATGCCTTCATTTCTGGAGCCTGAAGGCAAAAAATACAGCCAAGCAGTGTTTCTTAATCAGTTGCAGAGAAAGTATTTGGGTTCAAAACTCTGAAATGGGAGATCACCTTCTCCAGCTCAAAGACAAGCACTGACAGAGGATGTTCCTCACTGAGATCAACCCAACGCCAGAAAGCTGCATTATAGACAAAGCCTTGGTCAAGAATATGACTTTTCTTGGGGAAATGGTGAATCCTTGGCAAGGGAGCTATATAATATCCAGGTAAGTGGATTTGGGACAAGTGCCAAAACAATTACGGAGTTAATGAAAGGTATCATATCCTAATCTGTTAATCTGACACTTTGTTTGCCAGCTTGTTCCCCCACTGTGTGTAGTTGGAGTTTTTCCCCTTATAAATCCCAGTATTATGCCGTGTGGCACCAGTAAGATGAGAAGGCCTGAGAGCAGTGAGGCTCTGCAACAGCCTACCCACAGAGGTGGGCAACCTGCCCAACCGCCCTCCAAAATTGTAGCACAATCAGCACAAATTCTGGGCTGTATTTTCCTGAAGCAGCAAAGTATTGAGCCGGCAATCAGGATGAATTTTAGCACCTGATGCCCTGGCAAGTTTCAGGTGTGCCAGTGTCTGCCCAGCCATCATGGTGGGTCATTTGTCCTCAGCAATACCCCATGCTGACGGAGCAGACGCAGAGCTGCAGGAGGATGGAAGGTGCAGGGCTGTGTTGTGTCTGTAACGACAAATCTCCCACTGACATAGCTGGGAGCAGGACTGAGCTTTAAAACCCTGACTGAGGGAAACATCCCAACTTTGGAAAATATATAAGCATTGTCACGAACAGTGGGGAATTTTCCATCATTTCATATCTGCAAACCAAACCAGGCTACATTTCTGGAAAATGTGGTAAAAGGTAGGTATTGGGCTTCATTTATGCAAGACAATGGAGAGAAACCATCTGGTTTGTTACAAACCTCATCTATCAGCCTCTTGTGGCTGCAGGCATCTGAGTTCACAGCATTTGAGTTCAACTGAAGGAAGTGCATATTTTTAATGCTCACATATTTTACTAAAAGGGCTTGGTGGTGACTAGCCAGTGGTGCTCTCAAGCCATGGGAGCAGGTGAGATGCCATCTTCTCCCCTCTTGTTCAGTTGAGGAAGACCCAAGAGGCTGTTCCTTCTGCTGGGCACCACTCTGCCTCTTTCTCCGTGGATGAAGAGGGAGTGCACAGACAGCCTGTTGGCCCCTCACGTGTCTGCCTGACAAAGGCACTTGGTTTAATCTGACCTGGCTTTCCCTAGACTTTCCAGAGAAGGAGATAACTGTACTTGTGTGACCTGCCCTAGTGATATTGTCCAATGCTCTGCCCAGGACACTTCACCATCTGCAACAGCAGTTGTGCTGAGACCACCGGTGCAACAATAAACCAAATGAAAATGAGGTTTGTAACCCCATTTCTTAAAACAGTCTACTAGGTCCTGGTAGACTTTACAGCCATACCCTTACTCAAGAGCTGGAGTGAGCCCAGGAGTTGTCTTCCAGTGAGCTTTCTTCTTCCCCCCACCATGGTGCAGGATCAGCACTGCTCCTCAGCACCCAGAGGATCCGGCCACAAGCAGACCAGTCCTGAGCACCTCACTACCGACAACACAGCTGGCCTTTTGGCTGGGCTCTGGTTTTTTACCTTCTCTTCAGATCCATCATATTCGCATGGGTTAGCTGATCCGCTCTGATTTCACAGAGCTTGGTTCCTCTGATGCCCCACAGGGTTTCTCATTGGGCTCATCTTTATTCAGCCTCCACAAGCTTCCTTTGACTGAGATGATCTGAAGATATGGATAAGAGATCAGTTTTTATGCAGATGACATGCAGATTTATGTGAAGTTTATTCCTCATTATTCTTTCTCTTCTTCTGTTTTATCAGTTTGTCTTGAGGACATGGAAGCATAGATGTCATTTTTTTTCCCCTGGTCTATGTCTAATACTCCTAAAACTCGAATCTTAATTATTGGTTTCAGGCATTGGCTTAAAAAAGCTTCTTCTTTTTCAAAATCTGATGAATACAACAAGAGTTACTACAGCTGGCTGGGGCAGCACGCACTTAGAATCACAGAATCGTTTAGGTTGGAAAAGCCCTATAAGATCGTCCAGCCCAACCGTTCCCCTACCCCTGCCATCCCACCCCCAACCCCTGGCCCTCAGCACCGCCTCTGCCCGGCTGTTAAATCCCCCCAGGGGTGGGGACTCGACCCCTTCCCTGGGCAGCCCCTTCCAGCCCCTGACAGCCCCAAGGGGAAGGAATTGTTCCCCATGCCCAACCTCACCCTGCCCTGGCACAACTTGAGGCCAGTGCCCCTCGTCCCATGGCCCGTTCCCTGGGAGCAGAGCCCGACCCCCCTGGCTCCCCCCTCCTCTCACGCAGTTGTAGGGAGCCATGAGGGCTCCCTCAGCCTCCTCTGCTCCAGGCTGAACCCCCCCAGCTCCCCCAGCCACTCCCCAGCAGCCTGGGACTCCAGACCCCTCCCCAGCTCCGCTGCCCTTCACGCTCCAGGTTTATTCAGCCCTTGCTTTAGGTACTTTAACTTTTTCAACAAGGAAATACAAAATTAATAAAAGCATGGAAGTGTATTTAATAAAAAGATAGAAGTGTATTTTACCATTCCTTTTCAGAATGTTAGCCAGTGCTTTAACAGTTCTCCAAACCGTTTTTAGGCAACCTACATTTATTGGTATTTCAGCCCTTTCCAATAACAACTTGACATCAGAACAAAAACATGACGACTACAATTCCTCCTAACAGCAGCAAATTCCAACAATGACATCCAGTTTTGATCTTGGTGCACAAATCACTGGCAGGTGTTATAAACTAATGCAACAAGTTATATGCCTCATTCAAAAAGAGTAGCTGAGCAATACCTCAAGGTTTCTGACACATATTATTCTTAAAGGTTTCTTTTTCTGGTAGCTCATGATGAAAAAGGGATTAATGTTTCTGCTCATGTGCAGCACCATGCTGCAACACGTTACAGCTGAAGGTTTTATTTTGCAATTCCAGATGCTGAAATAACCACTAGCCTGAAATTTAGCATCTGCTCAGTCATGGTCACAACTCAGTAGAGAACAGTCCTGAGTCACTCCCACATTTTTTTTTTTTTTTAAGTGGCAATCCACAGATGAGATGTCCAACAGGTCATTCGGGTACATCGCTAGCCAGTAAGAGGAGGAATTTTTTTTAGTAGGTAAATATTTCTCTAAGTTCCTGCTCACTGGGCCTCTCCAAAACAGCAACATGTGGGTGGATGTCACGAGGATGGATCCAGACTCTCCTCAGTGGTGCCCAGGGCCAGGACAAGGGGGGCACAAACTGAAGCAGAAGAGGTTCCAGTTGAAGGTGAGGAAGAACTTCTTGACTTTGAGGGTGCCCAAGCCCTGACCCAGGCTGCCCAGGGGGGCTGTGGAGTCTCCTTCTCTGGAGATCTTCAACCCCTGCCTGGACGCTGTCCTGTGCCCCCTGCTCTGGGTGAGCCTGCTTGGGCAGGGGGGTGGCACTGGGTCAGCTCCCGAGGGCCCTTCCCAACCCCTGCCTGCCCTGGGATTCTGTGTGAGTCTGTGAACCTTTGGACATATTCATAAATTAACAAGATGCCGTGAGTATTAAAAGCAGCTCATGATCTACTTTCAAGAACATGACTCACTTTGCCAGGGAACTCTATTATTAAAGTGAGGGGGTTTTACTTGAAAAAGAGCCATGCAAGAACTATGTAGCAGTCATTCAAATGCTTCCTTTGCCTTTATAAAATCTGCAAGCCTTATATTCATCATCTTTTCACTTTGCTGCCCAGTGTTTGCAACACTCATAGCCCGGAGGGGGTAAATAACATGTTGTATGTAAGAAAGGCTTTGCCATGAATACAGGAAAAAGGTATATATAACCTGAATGTCACAGCAAGTAGTCGTTCTTCTGCCAACATTCAAGGCCTACTTTTAATTCCTCCAAGAGAGATGCTACACTACTTCTGTGTGACTGAATTAGTCAACTAGCAAATGAATGGGAGAAATAATATCATTAAATATTATTACTTCCCCATGACTAACACGTTATTATAAGCCGGGGAAGATTGGACAGATGGATGGAGATTCACAAAGCTGCATTAGTCATTTGCCATTTTCAATCTCTGTATATCCCCAGATCATTGAGAATAAATATGCAGGAAGAAAAACTCAGGTAGACCAAATCAGCATCTTTCCCTGGGCTTAATCGAGCTCTGCAGATTTACTAGCGCACGACATTCTGAGACACTGTTTCCCGTAGAAAACAATATTTATAGAACAGCTGAGAAACCAAATGCCATCAGTGTGAAAAGTAATCGAATTGTATAGTATTACTAGGAATGGAGAAGGCACAAAGTTTATTCAGACAGACCTTGCTGGTTTTCACCCCATGTTCATATCTTGAGAAAAGTCTGAAAGCAACCTGAAAACAACTGGTATATGTTGCAGGATGGCTCTGACCTACATCGCCTTTTTTTAGATGAATAAATACAAATCATGTGATTTTTTTCCCACGGGGTCATTTATTCAGCTTGGAGGTCAAGCAGGATCAGCTTCGAACAACGATGACGCCGGGTGACATTTCGATCCCTCAGCTCATCTTGAGAAGAGGTTTACTCATTCAAGAGTCTCATTAAAATCATCATCACCAATCCAAAGGTCAGCTGCTTTTCAGCCAGACTATGATAAGAACGTGATTTATTGGATACTGGAGTTACCCACGGATTAAAAAAAAAAAAAGGGTGTAGCATTTTTCCAGCAGATAACTTGGGTTTTCTTGAAATTGAAGTGATTCATGAGGGCCAAGTTCAGTGATTTTCTCTGGGGAAAAAGGATCAAAACAATTTAGATTAAAATTTTTCATTTGTACGGACTCCTTTTATCTTACGCTTTTTGGCATTTATTAATGGTTGCAGTTAATTTTGGCATACTGTGTTTTATATTCCTATTGCATCTGATGTTTTCTGTTGTACTGGGGAGAGCAATCCAGAAGTTGTATAGGTTTTGCTTTCTTAATGTTGAATATTATATTAATATTTTCCCTAACATTAATTGCTTTGGGTTTGTTTGTACATTGGATTAGATTTGGATGTTTCCAATTTTCCTTCTGATTTGTGAAAGGCAATTTTTTTCTAAGCATTAAAATTCTTGTGGGGCAGTTTTCTGATTGATGTTATTCTTAACACAAATGGGTGAAAAGCTTCTCATAACAAAACCTCTATTTTTGCTTGTTTATCTCGTTCATCCAGCAAGGTCGCTTTGAGCACCTTTCCTATCACTCAGCCATATCTGTCTCTGCTGAAATTAGTTCTCTTGGAAACAACAAATTTGGAAAGCAAATTCTGGATTCATAAATACCAGTTCAGTCAGAAACCCGACTTTAAAATTTACATTTATCCAGTCAAAGAACGGAACCATACTGCATGGTCTTAAGTCTGTGTCCAACACCACCACTTGCAGTTTGAATATAAAAAACTTTAAGTGCTTGCACATCTCATGCTGACCAAGATCTAATTTACAGAATTTTTTGGTGAGGAAGGCAGAGTGCCATACAAATTATGTATTTTCTGGTTTTAACATGATTCCTATTGTCACTGTAGTATTCTTACACATTTGACCCTTAATTTCACATTTCCTATTTCTCCGTTGTTTCACTAATCTTTATCTAATCTCCTGTTCGCGGATGGGAAATGATCATAAGGCGCTATCATATCACCACCATCATAACTTCATTTTGTTAAAGTACTTCTGTGGGAAGTTTATAATTTATTAAAAACCTTTATCTATTCCTTAATCATCTCTTCATTGTAATTGATCCTCTAGAGCTCACAGAAATTCTTCCAAGAGTCTGTTTGAATAAGATTGCTTCAGAACAATGAAAGGCATAAAGGAGCCTATTAAAATTCCCTTTGGCATTTTTTTTTCCCCCATTATATAAAGCTTCAGGGTGGGCTTGTCCATTAGGAGAAGAGCTCGGAGCAGGGAGTTGTGCGAGAGGTGAAGGCTGGGAACAACACAGGGTCAGGCACGCAAGGGAGCAAGAGGAGCGGCACAGGTAACCCCTCCAAGGACCAAGGGAACTTAGAGGCATGAAGAGATGAGGTCTGGAAGCTCACACTGAGCAGGGACTGAGGCTGGAAAGAGTTTTGGGAGCTGCAAAGGCTGAGATGGAGATCTCTGCTAAATGTACCGCCTGCTTGGGAGTCCTGAACCAAAGTTCATGGTGAGGAAAGGAACGTGTGCACGGAATATTGTGCCTTGCACCAGCTGTAGCATTTGCAAATGTCTGCTGGCTGTAGGATCAAAAAGCAAAAGTGTGTTGGTGAACTGCAAGTAGAAAAAAAACACGTTGAAAGGCTGTGATCCTGCCAGACTTTGAGAGTGCTGGATCATTAGCTGTCGGTGCACGAGAGATTCAAAGACAGATTTCACTGAAAAGAAGCACCCAGGCTTCAGATCATTACCTGGACCTTCTCAGACAACTTGGAAGAGAAAAACTCAGCTGAATAGCTTAAGCAAATCACCTTCCTTAGAAGACCCTCGCTTATTCTAGCTCAGGCGAGCTGTGTGAAAAATAGCATCTATTTATCATGCTGCTACAATTCTCAAAATTAGGTCTTCAAATATTAAAAAAAAAAACAAACCTTTAAAAAATTATCACAAAGTGGATTTATCTTCAGGTTCTTTTTTTTTTTCCTGAAAAAACACACCACCGGTTCTTCTTTGACTCTCAGTTCAGAAACTTAATTTAGTTCTCATGTCCAAGCTTCTTGTCTGGAAAAACTTTTCTTGAAACTTGTTTTTTAAATCAAAGCTGAGTTTTACTTTCTGTCTCTTGGTTTAAGCGGCAGCAACTTTCAGAGAAAGGGATTTCAAGAGCCGCATGGAACAACTGGGCCAGGTTTAGCAATATTTTAATCCCTTTCCCAACTTAGGTGACAGTTCCTGAATTTCTCTCTGTTTTTATACGTCTCGTTCCTGTCTTTGGAGGAATCTGAAAATGCCTGAAAACGGAGATCTGCATTTAATTAGCTTTTGCACTCATTTGAATAGAAAAAACCCAGAAAGCTCGGTGCAGATTTAGTTCTAATAAAGTGCTACACCGGGAGGGGTGTTTTTCCAACTTTATTCAAATCCTCTCCTCTATCCTCATAGCGAATACATTAGCAGTGCTGCAGTATAGTGAAGCCTCTTGACCTTGAAAGAGTAAAACCCTGAATGGGGATGGAAGAACGCAGGCCAGGGAAGCCTCAACTTCGATTTAGAGAAGCGCTTCAGTGAGCAGGCTTGGACGGAGAACAATAATATTGTCTGACCCCTGGGCAAAACTCAGCCAGGCTTGCAAAAATGGGGGGTCGGAATGAGTGGCCCCCGTACAGAGGTGGGCTCTGATGGCTTGTGGAACCGGCGCACAACCTGAGGCTGTGCTTCGTTGGGTTTTTTTTTAAATGAGCCCCCCTAAACTAGCAGGAAAATTAAACAGGGAGTGCGGTGTGTGGATGCCTTAGATATGAAAAGCTGAAATGTTCCTCCTTTTCCAGACCACAGATTTTCATTTTTCTGAGGTTAGCACTAATGGGAGGTGACATGAGCTCCCGTAATCATAGAATCATAGAATCATAGAATCATAGAATCATAGAATGTTTTGGGTTGGAAGGGACCCCTAGAGGTCATCTAGTCCAACCCCCCTGCAGGAGCAGGGACACCGCTAACTAGATCAGGTTGCTCAGAGCCCTGTCCAACCTGGCCTTGAATGCTTCCAGGGATGGGGCCCCACTGCCTCTCTGGGCAACCTGTTCCAGTGTTTCACCACCCTCATTGTAAAGAATTTCTTCCTTATATCCAGTCTAAACCTACCCTGGTTTAGTTTAAAACCATTACCCCTTGTCCTGTCACAGCTGGCCCTACTAAAAAGATTTTCCTCATCTTTCCTATAGGCCCCCTTTAGGTATTGAAAGACACTTTGTGTCACAACTTAGTTAATAATGCCCAACTAATTGGCAAGTATAGGTTATGTGAAACAACAACAGCTTAGCACCCAAACCTTTGGAAATGCTGCTTCTCTGTATAATGCATACAGGCCATCATGATGTTTTATCTAACCTACGGGGATGGAGCCAGATGCTGAGACACATACACAAACTAATTGCCAACAAACCGTGTGTTGTGCAAGGCTTAGATCTTGGCTACTGAAACCTTCCAAGATGGCTCTGTCCTGCCACCGTTCTACAAAGCCATCCCAGCTTGGAACCAGCATGGTCCCGAAGCTGCTTTTTTTCTCCCTAGTAGTACTGGGAAAATGTTTCCTCTTGCACAAGATGTTCTACCATGGAGAGCTTTTTCTTCTGCATCCCATACCAAAGCTTCTCCACCTGCCATGGGAAATGCCATGTGGCCAGGGCAGCCTCAGGGAGGTAAATGGGAAAGCTTTGGAAGAGCAGGTCCTCACTTATCTTCCAAATAGCTCCTAAACTGATTTGTGCAGCCACTGTCAGACTCATCAGCACTCATAACAAGGCTTGGACTTCTTCACTTTCCACTGACGGTGAAGGTGCTACAGCCTCACCTAACTCCTGCTGGGAGGGGTCCTGCTCCTGCCACCAACTGTCCCTGTTGCCACATGTGACATGGGAACATAGCAGCCAGCAGCACGCCGTGGAGCTTGAGAGCCGTAACCTGCAAGTCTCAAGAAGGGAAAGTGGTCTTTCCCAATCTTCTGGAGGTGCTGAGATGGCAAAGTTGGAAAATGGAGCTTCAGCCACTCTGCCAGAGCTGAAGGACCTGGAAGCATGGTGTCACTATCTCTCACTCATCTCACTTTTTATCTGGCATGTGAAACAAAGTCATATCAGGTCAGGTGATGGGCACAAGTCTGGCATTGCCACTGATGTGACAGGGAAGGAAGACAGCTCTGGGCTGAAGCCAGGAAATAAATCTTATCTAGTATGGCTCCAGCTTTCACGGCTACTCCAAGACTGCAGCACAGCGGTGTGGCAGCTCTCAGGCTCTGCAGCATGACCTGCCAGGGCTCTTGTGATGATCTCAAGACATCAGTGCCCAGCCAGGATCCAACCCAGTGCTGCAGACGGTGGGACTGACACAAGGCACTGATGGCAAATGCAGGAGGTAAGAGCCAACCTCCCGGGAGAAAGTGAAGGGCAGCCTTCTACCTAAGCCTCAAGAAATGCCCCCATTTGGGTGGCCCTGGACTGGCCGCAGGAGCTATAGGGTCAATTTGTCTCCTTCTTCCCAAAATGGAGACCTTCAGAAGCCTACAGATTGAGCTGCCGGTGAGTGCCAGGATCTCTTTTAAAATCCCTGGGCACCCAAAGACAGTCAGAAATGTTGTGCTGGCTTTGACAAGTTACAGCTGTAAACTCTCTGCTAGCTGGTGCACCGCTGCTGGTTTTAAAAATATAAAACAGCTGCTCAATTTCTCATCAAAATTTTAAATCAAATGTCAGGTTGAGGACCTGGGAGAACTGGCAGAAGGAGGGAGAGCTGCATTATCTGGACACAGTAGGGCGTTACTGAAAGAGCACTTCTGAAAAGCAAAGAACATTAGGCTGTATTTTTTGTCTTTGTGTGAAAGCTTCTAATGACAGCTTTGATGCTAAAATGAGAGGGAAAACTATTGCCAGATTTGGTGTTATTTATTACAGGTATTACTGAGACACTTTCAGACTCACTGAACACCTTGAGCAGATTGCCTCTTCTGCAGCCTGTTCCCGGTTATTGTTATGATCTGGATGTAATTCGGCGGTTGTCTTTTATTTACATAGATTTATTGCAGTAAATGAAGGCCCTGAGTGCTTTCAGAACACACACAACATGGCCTTTGTGGACAAGTATCTGTTAGGTGGAAAGCAGAGCTCCAGCAGTCTTCCACCAGTTTCGGAGACAGGCAGCTATGTCAGATATAGGAATATGGGAGCAATTTCTCTGTGTTCAGAAGAGATTGAAAAATGTGGGGCAAAATCTTTGCTTTCCGAAACCTGCTTCCTGCACGATGCTCACCCATGCCCAGCAGAAGATACCACTCGGGGGCCTCTGTCCGACAGACCCAGAACTCCATGGAGGAGCTGAGTCTGTGGGCAAATATACAAATCAGGACCCTATGAACGGCAAAGGAGGGTTGAGTTTTATGCCTAAATGCACTGAAGAGCATAAGGGCTTGCAATGGGCTTGGAGCCTTTGCTCCAACAAGTTCTGCGCGCCTTATTCTTTCTTTCTCCATCCTTCCACACTGTTTGCATCCAGTGGCAATTGCACCTTCAAACATACAGGAGGCAACCTCGGAAAGAAAATCTTGGACATTTAAAAATATCTCCCTTTGCTGTGGTCTGTAAAAATTCCCTTGGGGAGAAAGAGTATGAAAGAATAAATACTTGTGCAGCAATTTTAATCAGGCAAAACTTCGGCAGAGGACTGATTACAAAGTTATTTAGATGATAGACTTCTGACTACAGCTTTGTAATCAAATGGCAGCTACCATTCAGCCATGTAATAACCAGATGACTGTACATCTGCCTTGCTGTGCATATTTATAAAGAACGCATGGCTAACACTTATTTACCTTTATTAGCTACATTCCCCATAATTAGCTCAGCCACTCTGAGCCGTTTTCAGTGCCTGGGCTAGCCACAACTGTATTTGCATTAAAGCTGTCTCATCTTTCAATGTCCTCTTGGAAGCGGTTGAAGATTTGTCAAAGCCAAAAGTGCACATAGCATAACCTCAGAATAAATGGACACATCGGGGAAGTTCACTTTCCACAAACACCAGTTTATTGGCGTCAAAACGGTGTCTGCAGTGGGAAGTAAGGGTTTCAGTGTGCCACGCTCAGAGCTAACAGAGTGGCAGAAAGAGGCCAACTTGTTGGTAGATGTTACAAGTAGACAAAGCAGCTAAAAAGTGACAGCAGCCTGGAAATCAGCATGCAGGGTCTAGGTGATTTGCTAGGAGACACAAATAGTCTGGAAGGGTGAGGGATGAATGCTGATTTCCTCAGAAAGTCTAAGAAAACCGGTGGGGTTTTTTTGGTCCTGTTGCTGAACATTTGTGTTCAGTGTTGGGCCCCTCCCTCCCCGAAGGACCTGGGGGGGCTGGAGCGTGTCCAGAGAAGGGCAGTGGAGCTGGGGAGGGG
>NW_009258668.1:917466-918747 GCF_000687185.1 Egretta garzetta
TGTCAGGCACTGGAAGGGGCTGCCCAGGGAAGGGGTCGAGTCCCCAGCCCTGGGGGGATTTAAAAGCTGGGCAGACGAGGTGCTTAGGCACAGGGTTTAATAGTAGACAGGTACAGTTGGACTCAATGATCTTAAAGGTTTTTTCCATCCAAATGATTCTATGACTCTGTGATACCATTGAGGAAAAAGAAATGATTTTGAGTTGATCTAACCCAATTGTAGGCTCCCTCCGCTGACACTGTTTTGCTGACACTATGCTTGGATTCACTTAAGGTGTTGGTTAACATATGTTAAACACTCACTAAAAAGAGGTAGGTTATGGGCTTTGGGTGGCACAGGACAGAACAAAACACTTTACCTCAGAACGAGCTCTGTAGGTGACCAGACAAGAACCCCTCACTAGAAAGATGCTAAAGTCAGCAAGACTTCCCACCTAACGCATGAGTAGTACTAAGACCTATTGGTTCAGAGCATCTAATAAGGGTTGCTTCATCTGGGTATATACAGGCTGAACCTCTATAAAGGCTTATCTATTAAGCAGAGGCCATTTCATGGAGTCACTCAAGTCTTCCATAAATTTGTATGCAGCAATGAAATTTCACTGAAGACAACAACATCTGTTCCTTTAGATCACGTCTTTATTGAAATTCAAACATAAGGCACAACTTGTTTTCAAGTTATTTGGGTTGGAAAGCATGTGCTCTGCTGCTGCTGGAATTGCTGCAGATTAATAGCCCAGCAGCTAGATTTTGGGATGTGCCAGCATGGGGTGAGGTTCATCTTTCAACACTTCATGCTTCACTGCTCCACGTGTAAAAGTTTCAGCTGTCACACCTCCCTGCACAAGCAGCGCTGGGGAGGCAAACCCTCCGTGGGAAAGCTGGGAGGGGGTTGTGCCATGGGGAGGGTCATCTCAGCAGCAGAGCTTGGGGAACACCTTCAGACCTGGTGTGCTGCAAGGACATCCCGACCCTCCGCAGCAGCAACAGCCTCACCTGCCCTGTGCTTCCGCGTGCAGCCTGGGAGGCGGCCGCTGGTCCTGCAAGGCGTTTACATCCCACCCCCATGAAGCAGGGCTGGAAAAGCCTCCTTCCTCACCGTGCTCTGGAAATTATCAGCGCCGTATTTTTCTTCTCTTTAAAAGCTGCAGAGCATCATAACTTCCAGCAAGTCCAAAGAGAAAACAGCATTCTCTCTTTTTTCCCGTTCAAACTAAAGAATCCCAATGGGCTTCATTTTCACACCCATATTGGTATTTGGGGTTTTTTTATGCAGCTGGTA
>NW_009258668.1:918765-921660 GCF_000687185.1 Egretta garzetta
TGCTGCTGATAACATTCTTTGCCCTCAGTATGGATTTAATCTTTGAAAATTATATGGGGAGGTTTTATTTCCATATGGAAGTTGTTTTAATTAATGTTCACTTTTTTAATGCCTCAGAGGCTGATATCACATTGTTTAGGAAGAGAAACTGAAAGGATATATTGAAACTCTTACTAGCAATGTTGTATTGAGATAAGGAGAGACTGTAGAAAAGAACCAGGTGTACAGATATGCAAACCCAGACCTTTCCCCAAAGATCAGGTACTTGCACTGGTATGAAATTACCTCAGTGTGGAAGTGATTTCTGGCATCACTGAATATCCCATGTCTTTTCTGGTTTTCTCTGTCTGGTTGTAGGAACCACAGGTGTATCTGAGATACCTTGCTGAGTTGGGAAAAGGTCTGGGTGTCCATATGTTTTTAGTCTCCATACGTTTTAACCTCCCACCCTACAGACTTGATTTTGGCTGTGGTGATGAGCACCTGGACCTCCCCAGGAGACCAGCACCACGGCTTGCCCACTCTGGCCAAAACCAAGCAAGAATTTGTCTTTCCAGTAGGGTTTTTACAGGGCTTAGTGGAAGTGATACCTTGACCTACCCTTATAAATGGGTGTCTCTGCTCAGCACTGAAAGCATTAGCAGGTTAAAGAGAAAAAAAATTGTCTGTGTCACTAATGGCTGGATGGTTTGACTATCTTAATTATACCTCCTAGAGATGTGAGCATTTGCTACATTTATACAACCCACTTTTTGTAGAAGAGAAAAGCATCTTAGAGAGAAAATGTCCTTCCGCAAAAGACTCGTCCTGTTTCTCCTGTTAATTGAAATCATTCAGCTGATGATGTTCATTAGGCATTGCCTTCAGGAGCTTAACAAATGCTATGGTCACTACAAAAGACTACATTAAGTGCATGCTGATTTAGCAAGCATCTGTGGATCTTATTTGCAAAAAAAAAGAAAATTGATAATGATATAACATCAACAATTAAAATTGTGGAACAAAAAGAGATAAAGCTGCGTATGCAGATTCAGCCTCCGAGTGGAGCTGTTTCTGATGCTATCTTTAATTTTACGATCACACACCAATTTTATTCTCAGGTCCTCCGCCTCATTTCTTGCACACAGAACAGAGGCCATTCCCTTAATGAGAGAGAATCAATATTTTGCTTTTTAGCATTGTGCAGCATGCCATCTAAGTCCCTATTTATTGCGTGCTCTTCAAACTCGGCTCCAAAATCAGATGTATTACCTACCCATTTAATTTTCTAGGTGAAGGAGGGGTGGTTTTACAGACTGGGAGCAGCTGCACAGAGCACTCAGGGTTGACAGCCTCCCGTAATTGTGGGCATCAGTCCTGAAACACCAATTACAGTACTTTTAGCCCACTTAGCATTATTAACATGTTCTGGATCTGGGACGCCATACGCAGCTGCGAATGCTCAGCGCTTGTGCAAGCCTACCACCAGGGTCACAGGGCAGGCACCCAGAAATCAGGGAGCACAAAGCTGGAGACCACTCCTGGAAAATCTGACTCATGAGCCAAATCCCACAAAGCACACAGACATGTGCTTCATGTATTGAAACAGAAAACCGATGATCTTCTGCTGGGAGTGATGAAAATCAGGCGCCAGAGAAAGGCAACCCCAAAATCTCTGCAGGCGAGGCAGAAAGCTGCCCAGAGCTAGTTGCAGGGAAAGACTGAGCAGAGGGGGATCTGTGAATCTCTGCAGCTTTCCTGATGCCTGAGAAAGAGGGGCTAAGGAGGCATCCCCATCCCCTCATAATCCTGAGCCAAGAACTCCAAGCTCTGTCCCAAGGATGTTCTTGAAGGACATGAACAGGCTTTCCATTAAATTTCAGACAGTGAAGGAGAAAGAAGAGGACTCTAGTGTAAGCAGCTGTGGATAACAACTTCCCAAACTAGTGCTGCCTCTTCCCCACCACTAGCTCTCCATTCAGTCTCATTTCCTTCCCTGTATTCCTGCCAGGACAAAGTGTACGGTTACTGCTCTGTGGGTTCAACGCAGGAGCACCCCAGCTGCACGTGCTGCTAAAGAACCACAGCTCGTAAAGGAGGGACTGGGGTGGAGCTATGGGCATGAAAGCTGTGCAGGACCTGCTCCACCTGCGTTCCCACTGCCACCAGCTGCAAGCCTGATAACAGAATTTGTGGTCGACCAGATGTCATTACTGACAGATGCCAGCCAAAACTGTTTGTTTTCATCCAGAAATGCTCCATGAAAGCTGGAAGCAAGAACACTTCCTGCAGTTAAGACATGACACATCTGCTCGTATGCAGCTGTGGTTTTGGGAATGACCTCGGTACAGAATTGCTGGTGAGTGCTCCATTAAGTTTGCTGGTTTAGTACAAGGCTGAGAATGCATCAAATTGCCTGGGTTATGTCTTACTAAGATGACTTAAAACAAAAATCATGATGGTCTTAAGAAAAGGAAACAGTCAAAAACAACCAATGAATTGTGTAAGCAGAGCAAACCGAACGATGACCATCATAACTCTGCGCCGTTGGCTACATCTGTCCCAGCAAATAAAACAGCACCTAAGCACAAAGTCAAGCTGTGGACCATAATCATCTACGATCCTTAATTGGAGGTCTATTCCCTTTGGTCTGCTCCGAACAGTGCTCTCCTAAACAGTGCTTTAACACAGGGTAGGGACGGTGTCCAATGGGCAAGATGAAGCAGGTCACCGATTTTATTTACTAACATAGAGATAGCAGTATTGATCCAGTCCACAGGAACATCTGTGTCAGTGCACAGATTGTATACCAACCTCTTAACACCAGTAAGAGGTTTGGAGGACTTTTTCAGGAACCAGTGAGGCACACAGTGACCAGAATCTGTAGATCTGGCATTCATGCTTATGTGGCATTCC
>NW_009258668.1:921831-940606 GCF_000687185.1 Egretta garzetta
GCCAGCCCCTTCTTGCAGGTATCCAGTGCTGAAGAGTTTAGGTTTGAAACAGATAGGGGGAAAATGGTTTGTTTTTACATTTCCGGAAGGTAATTATTTCTGCAGCTGCAGGGCTTCGCCATTTATCTCCTTTATTCTCACAGCCTTTCATAGCTCAGGGACAAGGGCAAGCGTCTGTGGGACACGGGCGATCGTAAATCAGCCCTGCTGTTCCATTCATCACAGCAGTGAATGGCAGCAGCGTGAGCCCTGCCTCCGCACGGGCTGCTGCGCTGTGCAGAACTCCCTTCGCCAAAACAAACCACAGACACGGAGCAGACTCGCTGAGTTTATTGGCACGTCCTTCCTCTTCCACCCTTCTTCGTGCATTAGCGGTTGGATGTCAGTTCAAGTCACTTCCCTAGGGACTCTGGAGGTACAACGTGCATAGCTGTGTCAAAGACACGATGTAGGTTGAAGCAGCCCTCTAACAAGAAGAACTCTCTCCTCAGGGGGAAATCCTTTCGGAAAATCTTCTCTTCATGTGTGAGAGCAAAAGTTGTTTACAACAGCAGTCACCGGCAAAAATCAGAGGTGATGAAGTGGCTTGAAAACCTTTAATAATTGAAGGGGTTTTTCAGTCATTACAATCTCCGGTAGATCACAAGACATTGCTTACACATCCCATGCTCTACACCTCATGCTCAGCCTCTACAGCTGATCTGCCACTTTCTTTTGATAAGATCTTCCCAAGGGCTTGGTTCCAGGCCCAAGGAGTAGAGTGGAAGGTGTCTCATGGATTTTTGCTAGCTTAATCCCACACCTGGTTTATAATTGTTGTCTCATGGCAGAATTCTGAAAGTCTGAAGAGTGTGAATTTCTCAGTTTTGAGAGGACCTATACGTGATGCTTCCATTTCCTCCCATGGCCGTGGAATTTGGCACTAGAGAAGGAATCAATAGCTTTTGAGTGAAAAACCAATGAAATCTCATAGTAACCATAGAGAAGGTTGGAATCTTGACTGGTACCTTATCTATTTCTCATGCAATGGAATTAATCTTTCTTAGCTTTTAGTGTCTAAAATTCAAGTTTCTAATCAAAAGTGCATACCTGCCCTCCCTCTGTACAGCAGAGTGGCACAGAGTTTCAGGAGCTGATTCGTCCAAAGCTGAGATAAGAGGAATGAACCAGTCTGGAGATGGTCCAGACAAAACTTCTTTTCTAAAGAATCCCCAGTGTACCCCACCAAACTCCTCAGGTCAGTGACATTTTTCACATGTTGACACGTACAGTCCAACCCTAATGAAATCCAGCCACCGCTGTGATTATTGGAGAAAAGTTCTTATGAAAAATTACAGTTTGGAACAACAGAAAACCCCTATTTTATACTTTTCTGATACTTTACTACATCAAACTCTTGTACATTTTCTGTCCAGTGCAGAAATATCATATCATAAACTCATGAAATGGAATCTGAGGTCCATAACAAGCCAACAGAGAAAATAGGGACCTATGGTCTGATGATGAGAATGGCTGAGCATCTCTGCCAAAGTGAGAGGGTGCTCAGCACAAGGGAGAATCAGGCCACAGAGAATCCTGGACTTCTCATCCCAGGTTAATAAAAGCGATAGCGTGGGTTTCAGGTGTCTGATTTTTCTCAAGAGACTTACCTCCTACACAACACAGACTGCTCTCCTCTATTATACATCCCAGTGTGTTATTATTCTCCTTTACTGTGAAAAGCACATTACCATTACTTCTCATGTAGTGCCTTCTGAAGTTTCTTTCAGGGAAAGAAAAAAAAAAGCATGCTAGGAAGCCATTTGCCGAGGTGATTAGGCTGTATTTCCCCATTATTCCCACCCAATCTCATAACAATCAAGTATCTACAAAGGTTTAAATGACTTCTGGTTTTCTGTATACACCTGGGACAGCTAAATATAGATTGTGTAGCACTATCCTCAGAACGTGTCTGGGTTGTTTTAGGTGATGTCTGCAAACTCCATACCACCTCAATTTTTGCTGGTGGCAGCCAAAACAGCATTCATTTAAGACAGGCAAGACAAAGAACTTTTGTAAGTGTCAAGCAAAGGCTTTAGTGAGGAAATAGCAAAAAAGCAACACTAGCTTGTACAACCCGAGTACTCTAGGGCTGAAGCCGGAATAAACGCCCATCAATCCTATCCAGTGCCATGGCCTCGGGGATGCTGGCACAAAAGACACTGGTAATGAAGACATTCCTATTTGGATATGCACCAAAATATTCATTTGTTCCCCTAATTAAACTTTCATATAGGATTTTTTGGTTTGGTTGCTTTCTAAGATTATGCTGCGTTGTGCATTCCTTCTGAGCCAGAAATATTTATAGCTATATGGACCAAATTCCTTAGATGCTCAGCAGTCTGTATCTTTTACAGCAGTAACTGCTGCCATTACAGTGCTGCATATCTTGTTTATCTGCATGCAGGAGCACAAGAGGGAGATGAGTCTGGGCCCACTGCCTGCAGGTGATCAAAGTTGAGAACATGCCACAAGGTGGGTTTTTTTTTCCCTCTGACTAGAGTGCTAACAAAACTGAAGTTGATGGCCTGATTTAATAACCCTCCAGCCATGACAACCTGCAGCTTATTTTCACCTTCAGAGATGCTTTTTGCTCGGGAATGGACAGGAGGGAGGCTGTCACAGTTGGTCCTGATGCTGTCATGTTGCCATGCCCATTGCATGTCAGAAAGTCTATTTAATTCCCTGCTTTGCTTTTGCTAGACTTCCCTTTGATTTTTACAGGGAAGGAAATGAGGTTCTACTCCCTGTGCTACAGTCACAGAATCCCAGAATCCCAGAGTGGCAGGGGCTGGCAGGGACCTCAGGAGCTCACCCATCCCACCCCCCTGCCCAAGCAGGCTCACCCAGAGCAGGGGGCACAGGACAGCGTCCAGGCAGGGGTTGAAGATCTCCAGAGAAGGAGACTCCACAGCCCCCCTGGGCAGCCTGGGCCAGGGCTCTGAGTCCATGTGCTCCAGTAGGAGCTTCTTCCCAGAAGTAGGAAAAATAAACAATTTGGGAAGTTCTGAGAGCATTACAGCCCACTGAACATGCACAGCCCAACAGGGAATATGTTGTATGCTGCACCAAAGCTAAGATTATAATATTTTTACTGACTGGCACGTCTTTTTATGTATAATATTTACCCACAATGCCATTATATGGACCACTAGAAACTGTAATTTGTCATTAAATGTGACCATAAAAGTCATTAGTGCACAGAATCACGCGGGCTTTGTGATGCTTTCCAGTTGTTTGCTAGAGTTTCGCTCAGCCTAAGGTAACATCTCCAGCAAAGGCATGCATTCATCCTTTCCTTCTGGGAGGCTATTCCACCCCAAAAGTTCCTTGTGACCACTCCTTATCCCGTCAGATTTCTCTTTGGCATTACAGCGTACATCAGACAACCTTTTTTTTTTTTTTTCTTTTCTTTTTTTAATATTCTTTGAATTTAGTGAAGAAATGACAGGGAAACATAAGGTTGCACAGCAATTATCTTGCTGCTAACTAGGACCTGCTGCAACCTTCTTCTGAGCGTCCCGTTTGTATTAACAGGAATGTCAGCCATCTGCCTCAGAAAAATTGTGCTGCCTGTCCCCACTAAGCTGATGGACTCAGTAACCTTTTTGGAATCACTTTGTCATGCCTCCTCTTTCGTATTTACAGGTGCCCACCATTGGGGAGTGGGGAGTATTTACCACTCCGATTCAGCTATGTAAATAGGGATTTTTTGGACTTCTGTAATTTTTTAAGCTGCTTTATCGGGGATGGGGGACCGTGTGTGTGTGTGTGTGTGTGTTTATTGTTATAGTTACTCAAACCCATAGAGCAAAGTAGCTGGGAGACAGAGCTGCTCAAAAGACTGGCTCATATTAACATAGCTCGTGAGCAATTCTAGCAGTACGGTTGCACTCATATTAAATGGTTGATGTCTTCCAATGTGAAATGTTCCTAAATAAATTCTTGATATACTGTCAAAAAATATGTATCAAAATCCTCAGTGCTGGGCAAATGCAGGCAAATGCATTTGAATACGATGCACTGAAGCCTTGAGCAAAAAAGTGAGATGCTTCTGGAGAGCTGCTCTTGTTAGGATTTATTTGGGACACAACACAGTATATCAAAAAAGGACTCCAAGGAGCCTCTTACGATTGTAAAATGGCCTTGAAGGGGGGATTTGTTGCATGTAAAACAGAAAAGCTACATGCCACTTATGCTGGAAATGGTTCAGTGTTCAATTTGGATGGTGATAGAAACAGCGGAAGGGAAGCGAGATGGCTCAGGAAAAAACCCGATCTGCAACTGAAAGCCCAGAAAATGTTGTAGTTACTTCACAAGATAAATCCTCACTGACAGCTCCAGTGTTTTTTCCTCTTACTCTCTTCCTATTTTTTGTTTTGTTTTGTTTTGTCTGCTTCAACCAAAGCTGTTTCCTTACTAAAATCGTAGTGAGAACAACACAGCTTCGCTCGTGTCACATTGCTGAAGCAAGACACAAGCTGTCATCATCTGTTGCTGGCATCTTTCCTTCTCGTGTGATGAAGCCATCAGTGCCCCTTCTGCTGCTCACTCTGCCTTTTGATCTTTCCACCTTGCCACTATCTGATAGACTCAACCCCCCCAAGCGAACAGCACCCAGCTAGGAAGAAATAAAAAGGACAGTGTGTCTTGATTTATATCACTGGGGTTCACTGAGATGAAAGAAGACAATCCTGGGTTGAAGCGCAGAAATGGCTAAGGAAAATAAAGTCAAGGAATCAAGGAAAAGGAAGTCACTGATGAAGGAGAAGAGACCTCTATCCCTGATTATAAACAGAGTGTGAGCTGGGTCACGGGGAGGCTGTAGAGGCAGACACAGAATTGCAGTGTTTGAGCTGAGCAGGGATCGCTGAATCACTTGTGTCGTTGTCCCGTATAACAGAACCTATTGAATTTCACCTTCTTTTAACCCGAGTAATTTGTGTTTAGGTTAAGTGTAGCTTCCTTCCAAAGATATCTAGTCCCCTGAGTAACCCTGAGGCGATGCGAGACGGGACACAACCAGCACATTAAGACATCCTTTGATCTCCCTTTGCTTTTCGTATGGTGGCAGGAGGGAAACCTGTATCTTCCTTTGACTGCAGGAGCCTAGAGTGGCACGATGGCACCATAAAGCACGCCGCGATGATGAAGATGACGATTCTTAATACACCACAGTCTTCCACCCCTTTCATTAAGTCAACAGGGGAATAAAGCTGCATATAAAGGTTCATAAAAATCCACTGCTTAAAACCTTTTTTTAACAGAAGTGTTACAGCTTAATGCTCTTCAAAGCACAACATATCAATCATTACAAGGATAAACACAAAATAAGCAGTCAAAACTCACATTAACTCTTTTCCTCCCTCTTATCTGTAGCGAGGCGCTGCTACTTGTGAGATTACAGCATCTCCCTACCCCAGGGAAGGAGAAAACTCATCACAAAAACGGTGAACCTGCTGGGTCACCAGCGTGATTGTATGCAGGACTCCTGGACTAACGTGACTTTGTCATGTAAATACTTGGGAATCTAGCAAACCTATCACTGATGCCCTCACCGGGTTTTTAATAACTGTCTTTAGCTACAAACAAAGAATCCGTGCTGAGCTCCCTGCCCAGCCCCCCTCTGTGCCCTGGGAATAGAAAGTCGTGAGATATCCTCTATGAGCCTCCCCTTGGAGGTCATGCTGGGAAAGGAGTCAGCGCAAACTCTGAAATAAAAGGGGAAAACTCAAATGGCAAATGTCCACCTGTCCCCCTTGCCCAACAAGGGCAGATTAGGGCATCTCCCAGACCAGCTTCGCTGAGCACCATGGCTTGGAGAACTGCCCAGCCACACTGAGCTCCTCACTCTGCCCAACTTGGCCTTCAGGATTTCAAAGACCATGCCATAAATAGTGCTAGAAGTGTCTCTTTTCCATGTTACACAGGAAATAAAAGGCATTTATCATAAATCCAGGTGCAACACTTCATGTTCGTGAGTACACCTCACTTTCAGGTTCTTTTATCTTTTTTTCTCTGCCTCAGTGGAAGAACCAAATGAGATGTTTCCTTCTGCTTTGCTTTAAAGAAGAGATAAGGGAACCTTAAAGAAGGAAACCAAAATTATACAGCTTCTCAAATCCCCACAAACCCAGCATTAAAGTCTGAATGAAGCATAATTTAATTTCCAAATTATAATTGTAACAGACATTTTCATTTTTGATATTTCTTGTGATTACTTATGTCTTCTCATGGAAAACATTAATTGAAATGGAATCAAACTTTTCCTGCAGGATTTTTGAATTAAAGAAAATGAACGTGGCTTGGGTTTGAATCAACTGCCACCTTGCTCTGATTTTTCTGGGATTTTATGCCACTTTCATGCTAATGTCACTTCAGTGATTTCAGTGATTTTTTTAAAAATATGGGGACTTGGATTTTTGAAGCACACTAAATATGAGGGGAGAATGGATGAGCGTAGCTACTCTCGGCTAAATTGTCATTTAAGGAGGTCTCCAAATGGGCTTGGCAGTGCCAGCCTTGCAGTGTGGTCATGTTGGTAGCCCATAGGGCACAGCAGAGCAATCACCCTAAAGCCCTCATGGAAAACAAAGGCAAAAAGAGAAGAGACAAATCTTCTGCCTGTTTATCTCTGTAATAATGCTAAGAGAGACTGGTTCTCCAAATCTTGCATCAAAACCAGTATCTCCTGCAGCAAACCCATTGTCAGCACAGCGTTTGGCTGGTGGAAATGCAGCCCCTTGAACTGTGCCTCTGCCAAAAATATATTGATCCGAGTTAGAACAAAACCAGCCTGAGAACTGCTCTGCAAAGCCTCCAAAATTCATTGACCCACACCTCAAAGAGGAGGCTGCTGTGGTCTTATCGAAAGCAGAATAAATCAAGTTAACGCACTACAAATACACAAAGGCTGCAGGTTTACGGCTGTTTTAGTTCATATTATTACTAATAAAAGAAGATGCTCAAGCAGAGCTCTAAAGGAGTAATCTGGTAAGAGCTCAGTCCTGAGGGATTTGCAGACCAAAAATAGCTGAACTCTAACATCTCAGCTGCAGAGCTGTGTCTGGCGTGCAGGGAATTAGAAGTGCACCAGCTATGAAACTGGTCCCACTGTGAAGAGAGGGTCACTCTTTGCTGACCGTGTCCACAAGGCCAGGTTATGTGCTGCCACAGGAGGCCGTTTGGGGGTGTACAGCCCCAAAGTGCCTCCTTCCAAGGCAAGGGGACACCTTCTGCTACAGCAACAGTCACGCTCGGTCTGCTGGCTGGGACTTCGCTCCAAGTACCCCCTTGCTCCATGCACAGCACCAAGTGATTTCCAGGAATTGGAAAATGAGGGAAGGCATTTAGCATTTTATGAAATCATTAAGGAAATAATAGGAAATAGCAGGTGGCTTTCCAGTAACAAAGATATTCTAATTTGGTTTAATTAGGAGACCAAGATGCTCTTTGGTGTATCCTCACCTTTCTATTAACTGCAGCAATTGAATTTGGGGACCATGCAGAGAGCAAATTGTCTGGCTTGATCCAGCTTGTATCATGCAGCTCACAGAATTGTTTAGGGGCTGGTTAACCATATACATCCATGTGGAAAAATGGACAGAAATCTCCCAAATGCCACAATGACTTGGTGCTGCCCGGGGAAGGAAGAAGCATCCTTTCTTCTGGCAGCTGCTGAGAGAAGTGAATTCCCTTTAACAGCCAAAGATGCCACTCTTTGATTTAACTCTCACCTTCCTCATCCTCTTCTCAACTCCCTTTCCTCCTTATTCTCCCTTTACCCTTCCCCAGCTCTATTACTATTATTTCCTCCTATAGGTTTGCCCCTTCCTGGACCTTTCTGCCCAAATCCCCAGCACCATAGTTCTGATCCTTCTTATCCCAGAGAACTTCCAAGGGACCCTCCTCTCTCTCTGACGGTTCAGTGGCATGTATTAGCTACTACTAGGGGCTATTAGCACGTCTTAGGGGGTAGGTGACAATACAAGGCAAGAGAAATCCATCTTGTCTTGTTCAGATCACAGGAACTTTTGTTGTTATGAATTTAGGCAGTGCCTGATACAATGGAGTTGTCAGTCAGAGCAATGCAGAAAAAGAATGAGCACTACAAAATCTATATGGTGGCTTCACTTTGAAGCCTCTTGTCAAAAGCCGGAGAACTGCCTTCATTAGCTTAACGGAGGATTAACGCTGGTTTCTGCAAGCTGACACAACACCAGTTAGCTGTTGTGTGCCTTTCCCTTATAAATCCTCTATAACTAAAGCCCACAAATCCAACTATTGTATTTTGCTAAAATAACACTCCAGCATTAACTCAGAAACCCAAAGGAATTCATAAACAAAGCTAAACTCAGCGAATTCACAATTCTTGGTTAATGATGATCTTTAGATGCTCCGCTGCAACACATTGAATGCAGGGTTCACCTTCCTTCCTCCTGCATTTTGGACTTGTTCGTGGGTGTCTGGAATTTTTAAACATTATTTTTTTCCAGGTTATTCGAGTGTGCATTTGCCCACACAACTGCAGGGTAGCTGACTAAATTTATGCAAGGGCACTTGCCTGTAAACCAACTGTGTGCTTTTTGCTAGTGGTTACATTCATCACAAATTACCATTAAGCCAAATGCCAGGAGCTGCTGGTGGTACGGTGCCAGCGAGCTGTACAGGGGGGGATTTGAGTGCCAGCAAACGAGCACCCAGGGGTTCTGTTTCTTTCCTAGATGAAATATAATTTGACTGCCTTTTCAGTTATGCATGCAGAGCAGTGGAGAGGAAGACAACGCCTTCGCTGAGGGAGGCTTTCTACAAACAGGCGATGCACAGCGCCCTGACGTCAGGGAGCAGCCCCCTCTGCCTGGCTGGCAGGCTGAATTCCAGCAGCCCCAGGCAACGTGCTCAGCCCTGCTGCTGGCAGCAGCTCCTCTCCACAGCAAATGATGCTTGGATGAGCTTCAGTAGAAGGGGTTAGATAGCCGGTTCCAAGCACAGGCTGCAGTGGACCCACAGCCCACAGCCAAACAGCCAAACACTCCCCCATCAGCACACATAGAGGGGAGTGGAGGCAACAATGCAGAAGAATAGATGGTTGCAATGGCAAGGGCCAACAGGAGTGCTTACACCAGGCAAGGACTTTTCAGCTTCCCCTGCTCTGCCAGGAGCACAAGGAGCCAGGAGGGGGCACGGCTGGGACAGTTGACCCCAACTGACCAAAGGGCTATTCTACACCCTATGGTGTCATGCTCAGCACATAGAGTTGGGGGAAGAAGAAGGAAGGGGGGGACATTGGGAGCGATGGCGTTTGTCTTCAAGTCACCGTTACGCGTGATGGAGCCTGGCTGTCCTGGGGATGGCTGAGCACCTGCCTGCCCGTGGGAAGCAGGGAATGAAGCCCTTGCTTTGCTTTGTTTGCGTGTGCAGCTTTTGCTCTCCCTATTCAACTGTCTTTATCTCAACCCACGAGTTTTCTCACTTTTACCCTTCCAATTCTCTTCCGCATCCCACCACAGGGGCAGTGAGTGAGTGGCTGCATGGGGCTTAGCTGGGGTTAAACCACGACACCCAGATAACAACCAGCGCAACTAAGAAAAGACAATGGGTGACAGTAGCAGGTGACTCTCTTCTTAGAGGTACGGAGGCACCCACTGCCACCCTGATTCACTCTCTAGAGAGGTTTGCTGCTTAACCAGGGGCTCATATCAGGGATGTCACCAAAAGACTACCAAGCCTCATGCGGTCCACCGACTATTAACCACTGCTGTTGTTTCAGTGGCAAGGGACTCTGGGACACAGGTAGTTTTTTCATTAGTCCTCCTGGTCAAAGGGAAGGGTTTGAAAGGACCTGTCAAATCTGGCAAACTGAGAAGTGGTTACAGGACTGGTGCCACAGCCAGGGGTTTGCCTACTTAGACCATGGGACTCGCTTTGCTTTGAGAAACCTGGTCTACTGGGGGCTGATGGAGTCCATCTGCCAGAGAAGAGGAAGACTACCTTCAGTGCTGAGGGTGTTAAACTAAAGTTGCCGGGGAAGGTGAACCTCAATCCATCCCACTCTTACCAGTTTGAGGCCAGTGCCAGCAATAGATGCCCAGAGCCTGGAGAATCATAGAATCATAGAATTGTTTAGGTTGGAAAAGACCTTTAAGATCATCAAGCCCACCCCTACCCCTGCCATCCCACCACTAAACCCTGCCCCTAAGCACCTCATCTATCCTTCTTTTAAATACCTCCAGGGATGGGGACTTGTCCACTTCCATGGGCAGCCCCTCCCAGTGTTTGACAGCCCTTTCTGTGAAGAAATTTTTCCTAATGTCTAACCGAAACCTGCCCTGGCACAACTTCAGACCATTTCCCCTCATCCTATGGGTCACAGGTCAGCAGGAGAGCACCTGAAGAGCAGCACAAAGGAATTCCAGCCACTCCACCTTGGTAGAGTACTATGGGATAAAGCCCAGGAGGTAAGAAGGGCCCAAGAAAGCTGGTTAATGTTCAAGGATCACCTCCTTGCTCAGGAGCAATGCATCCTAACAAAGAGGAAGTCAGGCAAAAATGCCGGGAAGCCTGCATGGATGAACAAGGAGCTCCTGGACAAACTCAAAGATAAAAAGGAAGCCTACAGAGGGTGGAATCAAGGACAGTGTGATGGGTTAAACTTGGCTGGATGGCAGGTGCCATCAAGCCACTCTATTACTCCCCTCCTCAGCTGGACAGGGGAGAGAAAAAGATCTATCAAAAGGGTCATGGGTCGAGATAAGGACAGGGAGAGGTCATTCACCACTTATTGTCATGGGCAAAACAGACTCAACTTGGTGAAATTAGTCTAATTTATTACCAGTCAAATCAGAGGAGGAGAGAATCGGGGGTTAGACATAAGGGGAAATTGAGGAGGCACAAAGGCATTTATATGTGACCTCCTCGGTACTGAACTGCTCCAAGAGTTTTGCCTGGAGTATGAACTACATAGAGACTTGGATGAGGAACTGCCTGAGTCCTGTTTGAAGACCCTTAGTGGTCTATATTACCTAGGCAAGATTTACCAGATCATAATGACTTGAACATGGCACACAAATATTATCAAGACATCCATGAGTAATTAATTCTCTGAACACCAGTCCTCCCAGTCCATCATATGCAATGCATGAATCAAATTGCCTGCAGAAAGCTGGAGAATCACCAGTGAGAGGGAAGGTTTCGCCCAGATCTGCTTTCTTCCCTAACCCCTACCTGCAGTCCCACATGAGGGTCACCGGGGGAGGTTTTTGGGAGCAGGGGCTCGCTTTGGTGGGTAGTCCCTGCTGTCCTCCGCATCACCCCACTCTACAGGCTTGTACAGCTTCGTTAGTGTATGCAAACCCCCTCCTGCCCGGTGATGCTGCCAGACACAAGGCTGTCTGCTGGAGTTCATTACGCATGTACAATATATATCCCAGCACTATGTAAATATGAGAGCTAGGAAGGTATTTAATAGCAAGATTCATTAGCTTGACTTATTCGCTTTCTCTGTGGGCAGCAGGTCATTGCGCTGCTGTTACATGGGTCAGGGTATCTCCACTGCAAGTAGATTCCCTTTAGACACTGCTTTCTTCTGTTATTTCATTAAAATCCCAGTGATTACTCTGTCACAAACACAAACACTCTGCTGCATACTAACACCAGCCTTAGGTTTCACCTCCCTTTAAGTCTTCATTTGTAGCCTGGCATTTCAGGGCATAATTTGAATTTATAATAATGTCATTCAAGACCTATTTTATGGATTAGAGTTCCATTTGGATCCTTTTCAGGCATACCAGAGTAAATACTGGATCATCTTCGCAAGAAACTTCCAAATTAATGTATCTGCCAAACTTTCTGACTGAATACAAATCAGTTGCTACTACTGGAAGTATGACAACCTTTGTTCCAGATGCCAAGGAAAAACACGAGAGGAAAAAAAATAAAACAAAACCCCAGACTGTTTCTCTTTCTTTTCTCTTCGACATTAAATTTATTGACAGCCGCTCAGGCCTGGTGAGGAAACAACCCTTTAACTTGTCACTTCTATGCCGTCTCAGTGGCTTTGCCCATCGGCAGCATTGGCTGGTGGATGTCAGAGCTGGTTTGCCATCTCTTTTCCTTGGCAGAAAGGCTTCTCGTGCTCCCTGCCCAATGCAAAACGTTCAGGGCGAGACCCTCAGCTCCACAGGCTTCGGCTCGGTTGAAGTGTCTGGTTTAGACGTAGCTGCTTTGACTTGCATTAGCTGAATGTCTCTCTGGCAAGGGCATTTGGGCAGCCACACGACAGGTATATTTACAGGGCTTTCACCTGAGATTATTTTAGCATCCCCTCTTGTACCAAAGTTTGATTATGGGCATGCAGCCCCAAATACCCTGAATCCTTACATCAGCTTCCAAATCCCGGAGGACACCTTTCTTTAAATAAATGATTGGGTTATCTTTCTGTTGCATCTCTGAATTTTTGAAGCCCGTTGAGACTGATTTTATTATTTTTCTCCAATATGTAAGTTTATAAATTCCCCCCGGCCAAACTCTTCATTGCATTTAATGCACTTTGTCCATCTGGCTACCAGCTTCTCTAACTGACAGCCCCGTCCCACTGCTTTTAATGCACAAGCCAGCAGCCTACCCCATGTAGCAGCAGAAAACACTCGCCCTTACAAGACCAGATAACATTAGACTGTCCTTATCATTATACAGAAGCCTCAAATATCCTTACAACCTATATCAGCTTATTTCAAAGAAAAAAAAAAATAAAACAAAAAAGAAAAAAAAAAGACCAACATCATTCTTCTATACTCCCTTGATGCCAGGACCTGGGACTTGGAGAAAAATAGGCACAAATATTACAGGGCTTGTTGCAACCACATGAGCTAAGCCCACAAGCCTCTACACTGCTTTCTGATGGAGGTGTTTTCTCCTTCCCACTCCACGCTTCTTTGCCAGGGTACCTCTTCCACTACAAAACTGTTTATTCTTATGCTGGCAGGTGAAATCCAGCATATGCCTTTGTCATGACACCCCATTAGTGGCCTGCATTATCTTAGTGTTTTTGCAAACACCAGGGGAATGCAGTTCTATAATGCCAGACTAATTAGTTGAGCAAAGACTAAAAGGCAAACCTTGATCTTTGAAAATATGATCTGACCATACAGAAGTAGGAGATACCTTGGGAATGTCCCTAAGTTGAAACAAGTAGGTGCAGGGACCAGAATTTCCAGTAATGTAATTGTCATGCCACTCAAATGCCAAATCTCAGACTAACAGCAGCTGGGATTTATTACTTTTTCATTTGCTATGTAAATCAAAGTGAAGGCATCAGAAGGAACAAGGGGAGTGAGGGGAAATGCTGTTCAGAAGGTGTCATGGACTAATCAAATGTAATCCTTTATTCAACACTTAGTTGAAAAAAAAAAAAAAAGAAATTCTGTCATCCAGGCTTGAAGTACATGGAAACACCAAGTAAGACAAGACAGTTCCCCTATGAGTCTGTAAGAGCAGAGGTAAATCCGTATATTAGGTACGTAGAAATGCTAATCAAGCCCCAATATGGGAACGCTACAGGCAGGAGGCATTTTATCCTGGATGTGTTAAAGGAATAATGCAAAAATAGGACTGGATGAGATGATCTGGGGAGGTTGTCTGCTCTACATGTCTTAAGGCTGGGTCAAACATATCTAAAATTATGGGAGGAGGGGGAGATGAGAATCCCATTTACATTGCAGCCTGCCTTCTGACCTCGTTGTACGTTATTTTAATTTCAGATCTCAAGGCCGGCAGTAGCCTGCAACGTTTTCTCTGAATCTTATACGTAGCAGAACTGCTGGACAATAAAGCAGCGACAGCCCCATTGGGTTAGAGCCGGGTTATTGAGGCACGACCTTGCCAAAATATCAAATACCAGAGCACTGTGAACTGGAAGTCCTTCTTCCTAGGAGATGGCACTGGACCAGTAACTAAAGGGAAGGGGGAGGTCCGGCACAGGATCGGGTCTCCTTGATCTGGACTGCAGTTCTTTGATGTCAAAGTCCACAAATCTGTGGGAATAAAAGCCTTGAAAGCTGGAGGATTTTAGGGCTTGTAGGGGGTTAGAGACATATATTCTGGGATTTAGAAAAGAAGAAGGAATAATAGATTTGAGAGATGGCAGGAGAATCATGCCCTGGGAGGGAAAGATCTTTAATGAGAGTCTGTAAGGAAAGGCCAGCATAGCAAACTCTGTAAATCTTCTCTTTTTCATGCATTTTAGTGTCCCAAAACACAGGTCAATAAATATTGCTTTCACCAGGGCATTTAATGTATAATAGAATTTCTCCTTTGCCACTTTATTTTATGGCAGTGACATGACAACGGAAAAGTTTGTCTGAAACTTCAGAGGCAACAAGCATTTCTCATAAAAAGTTCCAGCCTCCACTGTTCCACACCGAGGTATTTTTTAACGTGTTTGTGCATTATATGAGATGACCCTCAGCACCGGCAACTGGGAGTAACACAAAAGCTGCCAGCAGGCCACGTGCATTAAGTACAATGCCACATAAGCTGCGTAATGGCCTCTGGCAACCTCTCTCAAAGGATATCGTGCCATTGCAATACCATTTAGAAAACAGAAATAGCTCTGTGTTCTGCGGCGTGTTTTCTCCTGGCCTTGCCTCACGTATTCTTACCATGCATTCGGTTAAGGTCTCCCAGGAAAAAGAACAAGCTCTTCCATGGTTTTAGTTACCTATTTTAAGAGAGGGTTTGGGGAAGATGCCAGAGCAGTGGCCAGAAGCTGAAGTCCTTTTATGCAGAGCTGCAAGAGCATCAGGTCCTTGGTGCCTGAGATGTTACCAGGATGGGGAAGGTCCTTCTCTTTTCTCTCACTCCTCTGCCTCTTTTTTCTTGGTGTGGTTCGATGACAGCACCAAAGGGGAAGAAAAAACCCAAACCCTCACATGAGGAAATGAATGCAGATGATTTGCTAATGCCAAAAATCCCCAAGTGCCCCTCCAGTGGCAATAGTTACCAGCTTCCCCTGACTTGGGTTGGGTTTCAGCCCATATCCTTGCCTTGCTGGGGAAAGAAGTGAAACTTTCATCCAGCCTATGTATGTGCTGTGCCTATGTACTGATCCTTAGAGACTGGTCTTTATACTGGCTTGTGTTACTTCTGCCTGGAACAGTTCACAAGCTGCTATGGAGAAAGTTCCCGCTATGTTGATGCCATGCCTTTATGTCGCCAGCCAGATGAAGGAGTGAGAAGCTTCCAGGAGTGAATTTCCAAGAAGCTGTGGAGCATTTAATTGTGTGACTGTCTTTAGAGTTGATGGAACCATAAACCTCTACATTAATGGCAAAATGTGTCCTGTAGGCAGTGTGAGCTTGACATGAGCACCCATTGTAAGCCCTGTACCCTCTTTTACTATTTGTTATGGGGATATTATTGCAACACACCAATCATCTCAATGGCTTTCATAGGAAAGGAATTTGAGGTGAGGCACTTGAGATGAAAGGGAACTGCCTAGCTGGGAGGACAGCAATAGATTAGGAAACCTCTCCATAGAAAGAAGGTTACTATAGGGAGTAAAGAAATATGCAGCCCAGGGACTGCACAGGCCAATCATGCAACCAGGGTTGTGTCACTTGTATCCTCAGACTCATCTTAGGTGGTAGTTAACCAAATAGGAACCATTAAAACAAGGGAGAAAGATTGGAGCCTCACTGTCAGGCTGCAAACTGACAAATGGCTGAGCCTCGCAGCGTCACATTGAAGGCAGAAATCCTTCAGAGTGAGTACCCAATACCCCTCCATCCATTCCAGTGCTGATTTTCTTTCTTAATTATTTCATATGGGGTCGTCCTATAAAAAATGGCTCTTTAAATGGCCTCTCCTTTGAAAGCTGATCAATGCCAGAAGTCAATGTGATGCTTTTTTTGTTTGACCTCTTACAAGGAAATGTCTAATTCAGCGGACACCCAACGCAAGTTGAAGAGCAGCCTTTGGCAGGACAGTCTTCCAGTTTTGACTGTCATGTCTCACAGCCTCAAAGTCAGAGGAGGAATGGTCTTTCTAACAGGGAAGCTGGCTGCTGAGGCTGGAAGATATTAAGGTGCCTGCCATGTTGCTTCCTCATGTAATGTTGGAGCTTGTTGCTAACAAGAGCTTTTGGTTCCTGATGCCTTGGCACCCTTCCTATCATTTCTGTGGCCCCATGCCTTCTCTGCCTGGAACACGTTTCATGTTTTCACGGTTGGCTTGCCTTGCAGAAGGCATGCTCATTTTGACATTGTCACCACATGGTGCCTTTCGAGTTTTCAAAGTGAATTTATAGTAGTCACTGTGTTTGCTCTAAACAGCATCTTTATCCCGAGATGATCTGGGGTGTATGAAGGGAGAAGGAACATCTTTATTTCTGCGGTTGCCAAGAATTATTGGAACCCCTCTGCTCAGTTCTCATTGCCTGTGTTTATGTATCCTGCCTGCTTTGCCCCTCAATTAGCAAAGTCCTTCAGCCTGCAAAACACTGTGTGCAGGAGAGGGAACAAATGGGACAAAAGTCCTTCTCACCATCTGCCAAAGTAACCCTCTGTCCCTTCCAACCTGGTGTCTCCAGACGGATGGCTAGAGAGCCAGGGGCACATCACATGGACCTCCCCCAGGTCAGGCAAGGATCTGTGAGGTTGTTTCTCTAAGTCCATTCTCAGCAAGCTTTAGAGGAGAGGGGAGAAAAATCAACCTTTTGTGCCCATCCTTTAGCTCCTCCATCTCTGCTCTCAGCTAGGAGTGACCACGGCAGCCCAGCTCAGCAGAAATCCTGGTACTAAAGAATCTGGCCCAAAACAAGTTTAAGAAATGCAAGAAACCTGCTGTTCCTCCACCTGGCTGCAAATGTGGGGATTATCTCCACAGCTTCCTTCAAGGGACAGAAATAAAACACCTTAACTCTAGCTCTGCTGAAGCCTGCCTGATCTGCGGCTGTAAATATCACCACACCAGCACCGTGCTTTCTCTCACTGCAAAGTGCAATGTTTTAGCTGCCCCTTGCATTATTTTCGGAGCAGCGTGTGCTTTGTAGATGTATTTTTGGAACAAGTTAGATGTGTGATAATGAGATTTATTTACAAATGTGCCTTAAAAAAAGAACACTGTCTAAACTAACAATATCATGCCTGGGTTTTGCTTTGTTTAGGGCATCATTGACCTTTAGTTAGAGCAGTCCAAGCAAATCAGTTACTCATCTGGATTGACATCAGCTCTGTCCTAGAAGGCCGGAGGTGGTGCCTCTGATGGGCTGCACTTATGTTTGAATCCCGCATGTTATTACAGCATAAAAATACCACAGAAGATTTGTCAGCAAATAAATAAAGTAAAAAAAAAAAAAAAAGGAACAACAAAACATGATTTTCTCTAAAATGTTCAGGGTGTAATTTTGAGTTTCAAAATAAATTTTAAAAAGTTCTAAAATCACATAGAAGATAAAGTAGGAAATATTAATGAGGACTAGCTTTTCCAGTAAAGAAGGAAAAAGTTGTAACTATCTAATCCCAAGCTCAATTTTCCATTCACAAAGATTCAGCCAAGATCAGTTCAACTGGAGGGAAATTCCAATTTTTTCAGTACACAAGTGGAATATCAGCCTTTCATAACATGCCAGGGAGGCACAAGTAGATCTAAGAGCCTTTTCTTAAGGAGCCATGACATACCACACAGTTTTATGTTTGTTGATGGCACTGCTTTAAATTAGGTGTCTGTTTCTGTATTTGCAGAATTGCATTGTTTCCCTGGTTTTGGCTGGGATAGAGTTAATTTTCTTCATAGTAGCTAGCATAGTGCTGTGGTTTGGATTTAGTACTACAAGAATGTTGATAACACACGGATGTTTTTAGTTGTTGCCAAGTAGTGCTGAGACTACTCAAGGACTTTCTGAGCTTCTCCTGCTTGGCCAGGGGCAGAACAAGCTGGGAGTACAGCACAGCCAGGACAGCTGACCCCAACTGAACAAAGGGCTATTCCAGACCATGGAACGTCATGCTCGGGGGGTCGGTCAGCGGGTGGTGAGCAGTCGCATTGTGCAACATTTGTTTTGTATATTCTGTATATTCTGTTATCATTCTCATTACTACTATTAATTTCTCTTATTAAACTTTCTTTATCTCAGCCCACAGCTCTAACCTTTCTTTATTTTCTTGATTCTCTCCCCCATCCCACTGAGGGAGGGGGGGAGCGAGCGAGCGGCTGCGTGGTGCTGAGTTGCCAGCCGGGTTAAACCATGACAATTGTACTGAAGGGGTTAGCTGATAATTGTTTCTTAACTGGGAGCTGGTGGAGACCCAACAGCAGAGCTTCACGATTCAGTCTTGACCAGCCAGACAGCAAAATGAACAGATCTCCAAAGTTTTCAACCCTGGAGCTCTGAACTTGCCCCCGGCACCAGAAGCTCAGATGCCAAGCCTCAGTTCAGCTTCATACGAGTTGAATACAAGCCGGCAGTGTGCCCAGGTGGCCAAGAGGGCCAACAGCATCCTGGCTTGTATCAGGAGTGGTGTGGCCAGCAGGAGCAGGGCAGGGACCGTGCCCCTGTGCTGGGCACTGGGGGGGCCGCCCCTCGAGTGCTGGGGTCAGGGTTGGGCCCCTCCCTCCCCGAAGGACCTGGGGGGGCTGGAGCGTGTCCAGAGAAGGGCAGCGGAGCTGGGGAGGGGTCTGGAGCCCCAGGCTGCTGGGGAGCGGCTGGGGGAGCTGGGGGGGTTCAGCCTGGAGCAGAGGA
>NW_009258668.1:940713-991524 GCF_000687185.1 Egretta garzetta
CAGGGTTTGGGGGTGGGATGGCAGGGGTAGGGGAACGGTTGGGCTGGGGGAGCTTAAAGGGCTTTTCCAACCTAAAAGATTCTGTGATTCATGCAGGCCCCCTTCAGCCTCCTGGCCATGCTCCCATGCCCACTGCACGCCCGTGCAGAGCCCTGCTCTCCCAGGCACAGCCGAGCCTTCTACTGCCCAGTCCTGCCTTTTGCTGAGGCTCGGTTGTCACTATGGAAATGATGCATCAGTGCCTGGGGTGGGTGTGGGAGATCAACGCTCCTGACCCAACACAAAGCTGTATCCCCGAAAGCAGGGTCCCCCCAGATGGGCGCATTATCAGCGCTTGGTTTCTGTTCATGCCGAGGTTCTGAACAGGAGGGAGTGGAAATAATATTTAAAATCACCTTCCTCCCACCCCCTTTCCTGCCTCCCCTGGGTTCCTATATATCTCTTAGTTCTCTGCAGAGGTTTAACAAGCTCATATTTTTAATCAATGAAATCATCCACTTGTAATTAACCAGAAAACATCAGCCTCGTCAACTGACCTTTCTGTTTGATGGAATAAATATAATTACATTGTCACTTCAGTCTGGTTTAACAAACAACCAGAAAATGTTCTTTAATAAGCTGCCACACTGAGATGGCAGTTTATGATGGTTTAAAAGAGTGTTTAATCTTAGTTAATTAATACTGTCTAATCTAGCAGAACTAATGAACTTTCAACTACAATAGCAGGTCACTGCCATTGTATTCAGTGACATGTAAACATTACAAGTTGCAAATTTATCAAAGCAGAAATTCCAAAGAATAAAAGTAAAATGTCACCTTTACTAAATTTATATCTATTTTAATGTTCCTCCTATAATTACATAGCAGGAATTAGAAAAGGAATGACCTACTTACACGCAGCAGAAAGTTGTCAGTGTTGGAACCCTACAAATGCAGGGAGACAAAGCGCTAAAATTAACAACCAATAATGTATTATTATCAATAATGACTATTTATTAAATCATCTGCGTAACATTCCCCCACCCACTCACACAATCCCCCTTATTATGGACGGCACAGCCATATTATACAAAAGGGAAAGGAAAAGAAAGCGATGGAGGGAATTGCCAGCGGCGCCTGAGGGGTTCGGCCGCAACGTGGGAAGAGGATCACGCTTTCCTGACAGCCTGGCTGGTACACGGTCCACGTGCTCAGGCAGCTCCTCACCTCGCTGTGACCTCCCCGTGCACCTTTCTTAATTCAACAGTTGGCATTAGAGAGGGGGACGTCGTACCCCTGGTATGGGCAGTGGAATAGGGGGCTCATATTCCACCTTGGAAACTTTACCTGTGGTGTGAGCAAGTCCCGAGCATCACCTTTGGAAAACAGCAGGAAGTATTCATATCCAGAAGTGCTGGTGAAACATCTTCCAGGACATTCACAAGCCTCATTTTTTTTTTTTTAAAGACAAAGTCAGCGGGGGAAAATTAGGCAAACCCAGATAAATTTCAGTCAAGAATCCTAAAAAAGTTACTTGAGAAAAATCTCTTCCCCACTGCTATTAAGTCTTAATAAATACGATAAAACATAAGAAGTTCCAGAAGACTGGAAGAGCCTGAATATGGTGTTAACATTCAAAAAAGCCGTTGTGATGAAACAAGTAACTTACAGGCTGATTAATCTGCCTTCATTCCCAGGCAAAATAATGAGGAAGCTGCTATGGAAATCAATAAGGATTAAAAGATAGGGATATAATTAATTCCAGTCAACAGTGTTTCATGAAAAATAAGTCATGTCAGACAAATCTGATTTCATTCTTTTACGAGCTTATAAAGTTGGTGAATAAAGGTATTTGCGTGGAAGCAATATAGCCAGATTTTTGTAATAGACATTAAAAAAATGGCAGTTACTTGGCATGGGTTGATGTTCCACTGCACTATTTCCAGTGGATATCATGAAAGATTACAAGGAGATTATTTTGAAAATGTTATAAACAGCTTTGGTTCCCTGTGCCCAGGGAAAATGAGAAAGGTGCAAAGAAATGATTCCGGGGTAGAGAGGGGAAAGAAGCCACTTAGGCATAGGAAACTACAAAATTTGGTGATCGTTAGGCAAGCCCAATGATAACTCAGCAGTTCACATGCAGTAGACTTACATTGCAAAAAGAGTCGTAGCACCAAGAAAGAAAAAGAAATACATAAGCAAAAGGCAACACTGCCTTTTGAAGTTGTGAGATAATTGCCAGAGGTGACTTAGAAATTAAACTTATATTCACATTTTAAGGAAAGGTACAGCATTGAAGAAGCCTCCAGGGTGGAGTGTGGCTGACATGCAAGGAATCCATTCCACAGAAGTTCCCCAGGCCTGCAACCTTCTATGTTGGCCACACCAGGGGAGCTTGGTGTGATGACTCCAAGAGGAACTGCATGGAGGGTGGAGCGGAGTGGAGACACCACAGCCAGGCTCTGTGACAATATGGGAACTTGAAGGTACCATGGAACCAATAAGCTGCATATTTGCTACCCTGGGCCAATGGTCTGTCATGTTTTTGACAAAATGCTGTCCTTTTGGTGAACTTTGCTCATTATAATATCGTTATAATACCGAAACACGCCTTCATCCCAAAAGCTACCCACCTCCAAGGTGCAACCACCCCTCACTGAGCTTGCACTTTGAATTTTTCTAGTCTATACCTTTAAAAGTGAAGCGAGAAAGTTTTACACGATTCATAACAAAGGTACGTATGACTAGAGTCACTCAAGGTCCACCTGAAAGGTAAAAAATAATATAAAATAGCTTAAGGGAGAGAGGATGTTAGGGAAGATACCATCATCGTGTACCACTCTGACTTCTGGGATCAGTCGATGGGCTGAGCCTCTCTTCCCCCTCCATCAGGATGCCTTTGGGTAAGATTTGAACACTTGGTTATACAAATGCCTTCCCAGGAAACTTGGAAATCTCTCTAGAGTCGCTTTATATCTTTTAAGGTGTTTGTAGCCAAGCGGTGTTACTCATACTCTTGGTATCTGCGCATGCTTTGCAAACAGTGACTTTATCACTGGCAATCCAAAGTTCCTGTGTCCGGTCGCGTTCAGTGTACTGAACTGTCGCGATTACGGATGCACAAATAACGTGATATACCTTCAGTCTAGTGGTGTTCCACGAACTATCTCGGCCACGCTTAAAGAGTCGCGTTCAATGAGAACTATCACGGCTAGATACATGAATAGTGCAGTTTATTAAAGCAACAGAAGTGCGTACGATTTGATGATGATGGTGATAGCCTGGGAAGGGACCTGCTGACCCATCCTGTCTGCTGCTCCTATAGTGTGAACCCCTTCCAACACCTGCAAACCCCTTCCAACACCTGTAAAGTCCATGGTGTGTGCGTGTGGAACTGGCCACATCACAGACCAGTCCTCATTACCATCAGTAACGTGGTGATGAAATTTGCAGATTTTATACCAAGATCAGCAGAACGGTAAATAATGCTGAGGCCCAGATATTTACAGAGAGCAATGGGCTTGAGTAAGGCAGGACCACTTAAGCAGGGACGTTTAATTACAGTCTTGTTCAGGGTCATACATCTGGTCACAACTGTGAAACAGGGACCATGCTACGGAAAGCAAGGACTGGAAATTGTGATGGGCTTATAGCAGAAAATAGCAATTCAGCATAACTTTGTCATATGCTGCCGAGACCCAAGGAGCAGTCTTTGGGTGCATAGGTAGGATTGCAGAAAGCGAGAACAGATAATTTTATTTCTGCATATAGCACTGGGGAGACTGCACAGTCATACTGAGCGCAGTTCTGGCATTCATATTTATAAAAGACAGTTGGAAAATATTAAAAGGTGCAGAAAAGGTCTGAAAAAATCTTCCATGGGCCAGAAATAAAATTCCTTGCAGGGAGCTTGTCCTGCTCACATTAACAAAAAAGCCAGGCTGAGAGGCAAAGAAGTACTGAATTGTTAAATGTTCCCCTAACCCAGCGGAGGAAGGGCGACCTGGAAAGAAAGGCTGGAGACTGGAAGAAGACAAGTGCCAGGGAGAAGTCACCCACACGTTTGAACAAGGAGGGCGATTAGCTGCAGGAGCAGGGAGGAATGAAGTTATCTCCGTCCCTCTGTGCAGCTGGGAAGCGAACGGCGTCCCGCAGGCCAGACACGAGTCTCACCAAGAGCAAACAGAGGAAAACGTTTGCGGAACGAAAGGTAGCGGCAGACTAGGGGCCACAGGCATCAAATCATCCCACCAGCCTTAACCTGCATGAGTCCAGCAATAATATAATTTAGGATTTGCATCATTATAGCACATAAAAAGGCGAACCATAAACTAGATTTCTATATCCCAAAGTATTATATTAAGACCAATCCAAAGGCCACACTTGCTAAGATACCGTTTGGTTCCTTGATGGATTTGGAGATCTCTGCAACATATGAGGTCAAAAAGAGGTTTGCTGCCTTGGATGAATTAAGGACTTTCACATATCCCTGAAACAAACAGGAGGGAAGGAAACGAGAGGAGGAATTCTGCAATGTCTTACATGCAAGGTCAAGACTAGGTAATCATTATGGATTCTTCTCACATTAAAACTTACAAATGTGTGAAGAACCCTTAACTAAACTGGCTATCTGTAGAAAAGGGGAAAAAAAACCCAAGGGTTTCCTTGGAAGAATTTAAGGCCAATTTTACAGTTTGGCACCCACATACTGTCATACAAGCAATTTCTATAATCAGACGTGAACTTTCAAACGCTCCTCATTACTAGTTGATGTTCATCTATTTAGCCATCCCTGGACTGCAGATGTGCAAGCAGCAGATGCAAACTCAGTGTAATACTGTTCTCACAGAATTTATGAGAAATGAGGACACTTGGGACATTGCCATTGGTTAGTTTTATGGTTACTGTATGATTTTAAAAGCAATTCTGTTCAGCGGGGAGAATACTGTTCTTCTGCCACAGCTGGTTTACTCTGTGAAAATAATCTTGAAACAAGCATATGTATCGCCTTGCATGTTTGTGGGCCTGAGCTGGCAGTGGGTTGTCTGAATATTCACTTTTGTGGGAAGATTTGCAGGTTCTCTGACACTGTCTGCTTTATTCTACCACTTCTTTTTCTGCAGACATCCCTGTAAGAATAGATGTCAAACTATCCCTCCACTTTCTGGCTTCTGGATGCGATATGGTTCCTTGAAAGATAAATTAAGTTAAATTTGGCCATTAGCAGAGGGCCATACTTCTACACAAAGACAGAGAGAGGAAGATAGAGCATTGGCTTGGACTTTATCAAAGCAGGCGGGTTGAAGATTACTTACTTGAGTTGACTGACTGATGGATGGACTGACTGATTATTGCTCATTAGCGTCTAGATTTCAAAGCTGGGAGTTAGAACTGGGAAGCCAGAGACTGGGGTCAACAATAACGACACATGATCGGTAGCCCAGAGTATGAGCTACATTGCAATTCTTGGTTTTTTCTCCTCATTTCTCCCACAGCACTGGGAGGGGATACAGATCTGGTAGTAGAGAGTGTGTCCAGAGAGTTACATATCCTGGGTCTCGGAGGGGGCAGTAAGGGAAAGTCAGCAAGCATCAGAATAAAAGATTTCAGTCCTTTTGGACCAAGTGCAGGTATGAGGCTCTCAGCTGGAGGTATTCCCCAAGTCAAAGCCAAAACCACATCTCAGGTGCTTTGAAGGTGGGTTTCTCACAGGGTATGGGGCCAAATGTGGTCATTTGGAAAAGATGTGTTAGGAAAAAACCACACACCTTCAAAATCTGAACTGGGGCTTGAAGGCTTCTGAGCCAGGCAATGAGCACCTTTGGAAGGTGCTCAGTGAATCATATCCCAGACCTTGGAGAGCAAAGACAAACATAGTCAAGGACATATGCAAAAGAAAGACAAAAGGAAGAACATAAATATAATACTGGCATTACAGAGGCTGTGAGACAGTGAAACCAGCACGAGTGCCTTTGGCACAGACGGAGACGTTACTCATCTACATGTGTCTCATTGGCACATGTCTCCAATAGACGAGATAGTCCTTCCGTTGCCTGTTGAGACTGGGATGTCCCTGTAAAGAGAAGTTTTATTTTGGCACTGAAATAATCCAGAAAGTCTGTGGAAGAGCTGGAACATGAGCCCAGATCCTAGCCAAGTCTCTTGCACTCAAGGTTCACTTTCCAAAATCATTGATCTCTTTTGTGCCAGTTCTTGGACTGCCTCCCTCCTTCCTACCAGCGCCTCACCTGTACAAGACACACACCTCACACCAGACAAGCTGTTCTTCACCAATGTCAAGGTCTCTTCACCAACTGTAGAGAAAGCCAAGATTACAGATTTAGGACAAGTGGTAATTTTTAAGATGGCTAAGCTAGGTAGTAATGGATGCCACCAAGGATAATTACGGATAAAAATGGAAGTAGGTCTCCAGGATGAAGTAAATGAGGGTATTATTATTATTATTATTATTATTATTATTATTATTATTATTATTCTTTTTGCGTCCTTAAAGTTCGTCATAATATAAAGTCTGAAAGCTTGCTGCCATGATCAGCTTTGATTATTTTCATTTGATTTTCTTACCACAATTTTTCCTCTCCACTTCTCTTATTCATTGTGTTATTACATCCTTAAAAGGTATTTTAAATTAATTTACTGCACTCTGTGAACACTAGTAAAAATATTAGCTTTCAAAGAGTTATGTCAATGAGGAAAGCATGTTCATTCTTCCTTGAAGAAAGTATATTACAAAAACTGTAACCCATAAAACAAAAGCTTACTTGCATTTTTCTGCTCTTTAAATCCATCCCTGAGCTAATGCAAGGAAATTTAGCACTTAATTTATAATAAATATGCATGGAAAAAACAGAACACCTCACCAAACAGGCATATTTACAGTGCCAGCCGGGAGGAAATTATTAGTATATCAAAGGAAATGGTCATGCCCGGCAGCAAATACAAAGGGTGCTGATGCAAATTTGTATGAAAATTATTTTTTTTAATGTTACTATGGAAAGCCACGACACTGCAAGTGACCGTGCCACTACAGCTGTAATTTTGGCATGACAACAGGAATTGACTGTTAATCTTCTCTAGCTCGCAGGTTGCAAACACCTTTCTAATATGAAATGTAAGACTCGGAGCTCTTTCTAAAGAACTGGGCTGGACAGAAAGTAAATCCTTTTTTTTTAATGGGTAGCAGAATCAAGGTGTTTTTCATGTGTTTGCCAAAAGGAGGAGGTGACTAACGAACCCAGAATCAACAGCCGCTGAGCTACTGCATTCCATCATTTTTCGCATTTGCTTTCTCCTTCTCTTTCCTACCTTTTCTCTCCTTTATTCCTGCTCCATCTAGGCTTGACCAAAAAAAAAACCCTCTCATTCCTTCCCTAAAAAAGTCCCTGTGTCTCATAATCAGCTCCAGAAAGTGGAAACTAAAGGGATATTTGTATAGGGTAACATTTCCCAGCAACCTGATGTGCCAGGTAGGAAAAGCTGCATCAAGAACAAATCTGTGTCCTTTAAATTAGCCATCCCATTGCTTTACCATCCCACCACTGGACAGACCCCTGAGGCATACTGAAAACCCAGAGAGGATGAAGTTCACTACCCCTCTGCCATCCACTTTTCTTCTGTACACTTTCAATGTCAAAAAAAATTGCAAGAGTTTCCAAAAAAAACCCAATAATAACATGATTATTTTTGACAACCAAGATAGGAAACGACTGGGAAGTAAAAGGCTTAAAAATAATAAAAGTGTCAGAAAAAAGAAAGCCCTCGGAATGGCCAGACACAGGTAGGTTGAAGGGAAGAAAGAAGCAGGTTCACCAGGAGGGGCTTCAGAGAGGAAAGAAATCCACCCTAGCAGGGAGAAAAAGTGTAAATGGAAAAAACCATAGATGTATGACTCCATGGCAGAGATTTTATGGGCATTTACTACTGGAAACAGCCATGGTGCTCCCCATCTCTAGGGTTTTCACTTAAAACTGCTCATGGTAGGAGCTCATGGTATTTCAGCCACGAGCACCAGAGCAAGTACAAGAATCAGAAGCACTTTCTACATCGCTTTTTGGCAAGTGACTTAACGATGAGGGGCACCGAGGCCGTATTGCTATTGCATACGAGTAAGGCGTAAGGCGTATTTGAACGGTGGGCTTGCAGCTCTCCACCCTCATGTTGCACTTGCTGGCTTTTAAGTGCTGAGTGCTTGACCTTCACTCTGAAGTGACAAAGTAATCTTTTATACAGGTGGAAAAGAACTGGTCTAAAGTGGAGAGAAGGCAAAATACTTCAGATGTATCTGTAAACTAATGGATATTGTGACTGACTTGTGAAATTGCTTTCAGCAGGCTCTGCTCATGCAGTATCTTAAAACTTATCAATACGCTAAATTCAGCCTCAAGTTCCTATTCATAGCCTAATAAAGCTGTCAGAATAAAATGTTTGCAAAAGAAATTTCCATTGAAAGTTGTCTTCTGCCAGAGTCTTAAAAGTACAATTGTTTTATCCAAGTCCGTGGCAGCGTAGGAAGTGAATGCAAATTGATTTGCAGGGAAAATATGCCAAGACTGTAATTCTCTTTCTTCAAGTAAATGGATTCCTTTTAATAGGCGGAGAGTTCCAGCGTTATTAATTAAGACGCTGTAGACAGGAGAGGAGTTGATTTTAGAAGTTTTTGAGATCAGCTACAACGTATTAGGTTTGATGCCAATGCAAATGGTTTCAGCAAGAAGCTTTGAAACAGACCTCAATTTTTCTTCACTCTTTGCTTCCTGCATTTTGAAAAAGAATAAACCTGTCCCAGGAAAGGAGCAACCTTGCGGTTTGCCTTTACAGCCCCGCAATTATTTTTTTTTTTGCTGTTAAAATTGACAACTAAAAACCCAGATGACAATCCAGACAGCATGAAAATAAAGACAACCTCTCTTCTACTGAACCTAAAAGGCGCTTTCTTTGCAGTAACCGTGTTCGTAAGAATGCAGTTGGGTGGCAACCTGAAAAGCATTAAACCTCCCCAGCGATTTCCACTGAAACAATCATAGAATCATGGAATCACTCAGGTTGGAAAAGCCCTTTAAGCTCCCCCAGCCCAACTGCTCCCCTACCCCTGCCATCCCACCCCCAAACCCTGGCCCTCAGCACCGCCTCTGCCCGGCTGTTAAATCCCCCCAGGGCTGGGGACTCGACCCCTTCCCTGGGCAGCCCCTTCCAGCCCCTGACAGCCCCAAGGGGCTCCTCTGCTCCAGGCTGAACCCCCCCAGCTCCCCCAGCCGCTCCTCGTAAGCCTTGTGCCCCAGAAAGCTCTAGCACAGCCTGCACCAAGCTATATATAAGAATGTTTATTTTTGTTATTCCTATTATTTTTATTCTTCAATGAAAGTATTGAATAAAAAAGAGCTTAGTCTAAATGAACGAAATTGTGTTCGCTGCACTCAGAGAAAGGGGGCATCACGAAAAAAACAGTTGTACCACACTGAGCACAGGTAAAACACCACCCGAAGCAAATCCTATGCCTCGTTACTAGCTCTCGCAGTCGCACCTTTAAAACTACAGTAGATTTATTGTTTCCTTACAGCTCTAAAAGCCTGGAATTTAATTTCAATTTTGCTTTAAACATCAAAGTCTACAGCTTCTATTTAAGAGGGGAAAGTTGGAACATAAGAAACCAAAGAACCAGGGACGTTAAGTGTTCTTTAAAAACCACCTCTCTCATGTTTCTTAAAGCAAGTTGATGAACCTGTGGGCCTGAGCCACAAGTCTTAATGCCTATGTTCAACGGAGCTCTGGAGGAAAAAAAAAAACCCTTCTTTGGTCTTATTACGCCTGCCAATCTTTTTTAATTGGGTGCCAGGTATCATGCCTCTGCATTCGGCTGTGATAGCTGAGCTGGAAACACACGGACCCATCCACCAGCCAAGCCGCGTGCGCGGAACTCGCAGAGCACTGAAACAGAGAACCACAAATATTGATGCCCCACGCAACTTTTATTGATTAAGACTACCTCATTACTTGAGCTGCGGGCACAGATTCTGAACCAGCACAAGATGGAATAGGTTGCCTGCAGTTCATACCCCCAAAAAACAAGCCAGAAGCAGAGAAAAATTCCAACGTGCTTCTGGCCCGTGCGCTTGTTCCTGGTGTCGGCCTCTGCATGGGGCTGCACTTCCCATCTAACAGCAGCCTTATCGACCTCTCGCTGTTAAAATGAGCAATGCTAATGCCAGTTAAGAAAAATTATCTAGGTGTGAATTAAGTGACTGGATTTTTACAGGTGGATTTCATGTTCTTATTGGGAAAAAAAATGTTTTAAAAATGCAAAGAAAACCCTCGGCTGCTCTTTTTGCCCAAAGAGAGCATGTATTTTGAGTTTTTGCAGGGAAGCAGACTTCTGCAGCTCTCCTTCGTGCTGAGCAACCCCTGACCCCAGAACACGTTCATCAATCATCTGGAGGGTTGGGATGTCACTTACCGTGAAGAGGGCATAGCGAGTTGGCCTAAGAAAGGCTGTCGCTGCCATCGCAAAGCCAAATTTTTCTTTAGTGCATCCCAGTATTGCACCAAAAGTGATCTTCCCCTGATTTCTCAGAGGCAGAGTATTTATTAAAGACCGCTCACAAAGAATGACATCTGTGATTCCTGGAGGGACTCTCGAAACGTTGAGTGTTTCTGTGAGTCTCTCCAAGGATGCTCCAACCCAGCAACACCCACCCTGTGTTTTCCCACAGCCCCTGTTCCAGGGCAGCGGCCACATCAGATATAACCAACATTAAATGGGAGGGATGTCATCAAAGCTGTTGTCTTCTCCCTGTAGGCTGCTCTCTAACCCTCCTGGCAGGAAATTATGAAAATGAAAAAAAAAGACAGCTACAGTGATATTGTTGAAAACTGATTGTATCTCGTTTCAGAGCCACAGTAGACAGGGTTGATATATACTGGGAAAGAAAATGAGGTGTCGATGGCTCTGGCTTTGCTATGCCCTTGCAAGTCTGCACCTCAAGCTTGGGTTTTAGGAATCCTGCAATAATACTAATACAAAATGCACTTGGGTGTAAATTTGAAAGTGGGTGCTTTCATTTCCAATGCACCGCCATTCTGCTTAGTTTCTTTCAACTTTGTTCCTAAAAGACTACCCTGCTATGTCAAGCCAACCTGGGGCTGAATGCATGAGATAAGATGAGTTTTTCCAGGACTGGAAAGGCTGCAGGTGCTACCCAGGCTGCTGTTGACAGTGCAGCAGATGGTTTTCTTCTGAGTCAGTATTTCTCAGATGCATTATAGTGGTTACCCATTAATAATGCACCCAATTGAGGCAAAGAGAAGAACTGAAAGGGCAAATTGTAATGAGTCTTGTGCAGCAACCAGGTACCAAAAATGCAGGTCATTACTCCAGCTCATCTAAATGCTTCTCATCTTAATAGTAACATATCACTAACGTGTACTTTGTCTGGTCATGGAAAAAAATCTCAGCTTTCCTGTACCGCTAAGCTGCTGCCATGCTGCATCTTAGAAGCTGTAGTGGTTTTAATTGTGGGTGAAGCAGTATACTCTGTATAGAGTAATTTTAAGTGAAAGGTACAATGAGTTAGTCAGTCATTATCCCAGCTTAAGGGCATTGGAGTTTCAACCACGTTATTGCAGAATGTCCTCACTTTCTCTCCTGTAACGTTTACAGCTATCATTTCTCTGTGATTGCACTGTTTATCCCATCTTAAAGGGCTGTGCCCTGTTGAAATGCTGATAATTAGAGGAAAAAATAAATAAAAAAAAAAATCTTGCTCTTACAAGCTCTCCTTATTTCTGGTGGAATTGTTCCTTCCTTTGCAATGCATGTCAAAGTATTCTCAGAAACACTATTAATGATGGTTCCCCCCGCCCAGTACCTTAATACGAACACTGTACTGGAGAGCAGAGCCAAGAATTGCACTGCTCTACTTAAATCTGCCCCTGTTCTGGTCACTCTTCAAAACTGGAGTGAAGCAAGAACAGAGTCCCATTGCTCTCACTGGAAAATGGATGGGGTTCCCATGGAAAACAGATAAAAGGCAAACTCCAACTTTTCCTCCAAGTTTCTCTTTTGCCTCATTCCTTGCCAAGCCCCTGCGCTGTCTTTCTCTGTTTTCAGAGATGTTCTGCTTCAAGTTACAATTTTTATTTTGTTTTTACATATGAGTATTTTCTAAGTTTCTGGCCAGATCAGCAAAAGGATTAGATTTAATTGGCATGGCCATGCATGAAATTATTTCTTTTCAGGCAAGTAATGTTACAATTGACATCAAGAGAAGAAATTATTAGCTCTAAAGCTGGTGAAAGTTAAAACCATTTTGACTCCACCACAGCTACAAAAGTTCTTTGACATATTTCTGGAGGAAATAACCAGTACAATTTTAATTTCTGCCTGTGTTTGTAAGAGCAGTCTATCCACCAGAAATGAAACGTTTTGTGCCAGTAAGGAAATCACACACAAATTTGATTTCATGTCCAATGAATTTCAAGAGCTGGTCAAAAGAAAAAGGCAAGGGTGCAAATACCTCCTATAGACACATCAGTTATCAGAGGACTGAAGCCCAAGGTTGCTGCTCTGGCCATTGCTGGGTTGTCCAGCCAACTGTCATGCAAGTTCCCATGACAATTCTGCAAGAAAGGTGGAATCTCCAGCCCCTGAGCTCCCTTTCAGGGGATTCTGCTGAATTGCTGGAAGTTTTTGTTCAGGTCTCTTCCTCTATTAAATCCAGAGGGCTTAAAGTATTCAGTCTCTCTATAAATCCACCAGTACTAACAAATATCCTGCACCATTTACATTCAGTAAATGACAGAGCCAGACTGGGCACACAGAAATCCTTAGTCTGGTTTTGTAATAAGGCTTCTATAGAAAAAATGTGCCTTTCCCAGAAAGGACTTAAGTTGTTGTAGCCACACATCTCTAAGTTCTCCAAATACAGAATTTAGCTAACAAAAGCTCTCAAAACTCATACGAAAATTTGTTTGGAAATTAAATGCATAGCATAATCTGATTCAAAACATTAGAGATAATGCAATCACTCTGCACACACATTCAACAAGCCTGAGTTGCCAGGGACCATCCTGCAGTCATCTATGAGATGCAGAATAAATTGTAACTGGGGGAAGCACGTTCTTGAGAGCAGCAAAAAAAACCCCAAAACCCACGGTTACTGCAGATTAGTCAAGAATTATCTCCTAATATTGTCAAAGATGAGTTAGAATGCAGTAAATCTACTTTACGTCAAGAAAATAGCAAGTGTCTAGCTTGCTTTTATGAAGGTGCAGACAGTGCGTATTGCTCTTGGTAACACGACAAAGTCAAGGAAGATCAAGCTGTGAAAAACTCACTCATTTGTGGTGCCCATGCTACCGAGCAGAGAATGTTTGAAGGTGGAATAGTTCAGTTTGGGTAAGTGTCCAAAAAGCAGAGCTTCTTTGTGACAGCAATGGGGGAAACAGACATTTCAACTTCTGATCCGCGCTTGAGTAGCTTCAGGGAACAAACCCACCGCCACTGATAACGAAAGGAGAGCGACTTTGATGTGAAGAAGAGGAAGCAGTAGGCTGCACTCCAATAACATGGAAACAGAGCCATCACCACTGACACAGTCCCACTTTGCAGATGAAAACTTGCTTATTGCAGTCACTAGCATGAAAACCTGAGATTTTTTTTATAAATGTACCTGAAATGCAGCTGCAATTATAAATTCATACTTCCTGCACCCTCACACACCAGGAGGTTCTGAGCTTCCTCAAATATGTTATCTGCACAACCCCCTTAATACCTAAAAGAGTATTAATAACCTTTCATACTTTGTTCCAAGTTCCAAATCACTATATTTGATGTCTTTTAAGTCAAACCTTTGGAAGATACTTTAATTACTTGCCTGACATTCATATTTTGATCTGGCTGAAAAACACTGGGCAAGTGAACAAGACTGGAGCGATACAGCATTATTGATGGCATCTAATGACTTGCTAATGGCCACAGATGGAAACTTTTGGCCGCTGCTCATGGCAGTTGTCTTTTCGGTAAGATCTGATGTACTAGATCATGGATGGGGCTGAAGATTTTTTTAAGGTAAACTACACAGCAATTACAATCCCATCAGGGAATATCAGGCAGAATTCACACAATTAGAGTAGAAATTATACAGACTGTCAGGAATCATGCTAGGTTATGCCAAATAGCTTTTATGCTGCTATAAGAATTAATTAGGAATTAAACTCTTTATTTTTAATGCTAGTGATGGGTATTCATTAATATGACTAACATTAATAAGAAAAAAATGTAGAGATACTCTCTAAATAGCAAGGATTAGACAAATTGCAAAAAAAAAAAAGGGGGGGGGGTTTAAATACAAATTTAAAGAAAAAACAAATATGTTTATCATTTACCTTGCAGTAACTCTGATTCATTTGGCCAAAATATTAACTTTGGAGTGCCAAATGGGGTTGGTCAACTTGGCTTATAGCCTAATGTGGGGTACAAGGATGGATGATGGGGGAGTGATATTTCCTTCCTAATTTAAATGTCTACAGCTCTTCCTCCTTATTTTGCAGAGTCTGTGGGGCAGTAAAGTGGAAAAGGACTTTGGAAAGTCATGTTCATTCCAGGGCGCTGGAAAGTGTTTTGCAGCCTTTGGGGTTTGGCAGCTTTTGGAAGGGATGCTCTGTGGATCCTTCTGGATAAGATACCCATTACCAGCTTGTCTGCAATACAGGAGACACGATTCAGCGACCCTGGGCGTCCCCTTCAGTCCCACATACCTACCACAAGTACAGTCCTACTGCTCTACAGCCTACCTAGTTGCTGTCTTCCAGCAATAAATGAAAACGGAAAATCATCCCATGGCTATAGCTGTATGTGGGGCATACAAAACAAACAATTTAGGACCCTTATCAACCTGACATCTTTATAACTCATGTCTTTCCCAGACCCCATCTTTGACTGCACTCCTTCCCCTGCCATGAGATCACAGCTCAGTGATGGAGAGATTGGCCTGGGGAGGCGCTGGAGGAAAAGGCCAGTTCTGTCCTCTTGGTTGTCCCTCCTCTGATCTTCCTCCTGCTTTACTCACTGGCTGAGGGCCACAAATGTGCTCCAGACAGCAAGAGATGATCTTGAAAATATTCGCTTCTTAACCTGCTTAAAACTGAGTTATCGTTGCATATACCACTCTTTCATGATGACCGTGCTTAACCGTATAATCCAACCTTTTTGTGCCATATTTTATTCCTTTTTACTGTAAGCCATTTGCCACAGGGGTCACCATTCCCTCTGTCTTTGCTAAAAGCAAGAAATCCTGGGGATTTAAAAAGGGAAAAAAAAAAAGGTCATTCAGGTGGAGGAAGACATGCATCTTCTGAATCAATTACAGATCTTTCAAGCTGTAGCTCGTTCAGCTTAGTAATGTCTCACTCATCCTTTGTCACCTGAGATTTTTTCTCTAAGAAAAAGTTAGTTAGGTCTTTAGAAACTGTGTATAAAGAGGTCTTACACTAGCTGCAAATCAGCTTTATTGATCCACAGGTCCTGAAAAACTTAAAATAATTGGAAAAAAAAAAAAAAAACACCACTAAAGTTAGAATGGAGGCAAATATCTTTCTATTTGTCATGACCTATACTGAAAAATCTGCTTAAAGGTAAAACTTCAGATGAAGCAGTTTTCCAGGAAATTTGCAATGATGAACTATCCGTGTGGCCCCAGCTATGACCAAGTCCTGAACAGAGATACAAGTTGGTAGAACACCAGGATATAACTTTAGTAACTTAATTGCATTTCTTATTTTTGTTCCTATTAGTGCATTTGGGGATGCTAAGCATGCCATTCGCCAAGCTCCTTCTTGACTGTGGTCAAAGCTGGGAAAATTCATTGCAACGCTGATGTATCCCCCTTTTAGCGTGGGATTTGGAACATCAATTGGATACACAGTGGCATAGCCCTCTGCATTTCTGAAAGCTGCGTGCAGTCGTTATGCAGTAAGGCAATTTTAAAATCAATAGCACAGCACAGGAGGAATGGCAAAGCTTTAAATGAACAACATATGAACAAGCAAAGATACTGAAGCTGAGTACTGATCACCACAATTCAGTCCCTGGATGATTTCTAAAGACAGTAATTCCAGTTTGGGGGCTTCTTCATTTCTAGCATCCATCTGAAGAAAAGCTCTAGGGTAATCTAAATGGTTTGCTATAGAAGGAGTAATACAACTTAGAATAGAAGGAGTAGTACAACAACAAGTTTCTACAGCATCTTATAAAGGACCATATAAAAAATGACCATTTAAATATGAACGACCATTTTTGTCGTGGTGGCTGTTGAGGTGAGATGCTGGTATATGATAACCAACATGGGAAGGAGTCCAGCAATAGAGCCGCCTTCCCATCACTTGTCACAGAGCTTGCAGTGCAGTGGATACTGGGAGGGAGGATATTTCAGTCCTCTGCCCCAAAGAAATATGTACGGTAGTACCTGCAGATGTAGTCCCACCCCAACAATGCCATTATATGAAGCTTCTTCTTCTTTCCTTCCCATCCTAGGCAAGAGAACCAAAGGCAAGATGCCAGCCTCTATTGGATGGAGAGAGAACTGAGGCACAGTGACTGCCTTAACTTTATTGGGGGTCCTGTAGTCGTGATAGGAGTGGATCTGTAAAACACAGCAGTTGGCTCTGAAGACCCAGCATCCTCACTGCGTTTTACAGGTTTTTACTTTGGCTTGGCTGTGGTCTGGTACTGTGCACCGAGCACCGGTGGGCATCAGGCATGCGTTGGATGCAGATGAGTTACATCCCAAAGGAAAACGATCCAAATGATTGGAGCACCTCTCTTATGATGACAGGCTGGGAGAGTTGGGGGTGTTCAGCCTGGAGAAGAGAAGGCTGCGGGCAGAGCTGAGTGCGGCCGGTCAGGGCTTCAAGGGGGCCCAGAGGAAAGGGGGGGACAAGCTTTTTAGTAGGGCCAGCTGGGACAGGACAAGGGCTGATGGCTTTAAACTGAAGCAGGGTAGGTTTAGACTGGATCTAAGGAAGAAATTAGGGGGGTTGGGCTGGGTGACCTCTAGGGGTCCCTTCCAACCCAAAACATTCTATGATTTGCACATGTCAAACCCATGCCACGACACACAAGTGCAGCAAAATGAGGATGATCAGAGATTTATGTTAAAAGTGCATTCCTGGTCCAAACCAAAACTCTAGCACAGCTGCACGCACAAGGAATAGCTGGCCTACATCTGAGATCTGCAGAGGGCTGAACTGAGCTGCAGTCCCTTGAGTCCAGTCAAATACCTGAAAATCCAGCCTTTCTTTCTACGGCCATTGTTTGTACGAGCACCACTTTTCTGCAGGTCTGTAACTCAGGCAGAATGAATTCTTCTGAATTAAATTCTGTGCCTAGGGTATCAGCTGCAAACATTTTAGAAAAATATCAGAAGTCAGGCATTTCATCAAAGTGCCCTAATAAGAATATACTACACTTTTTCATAGGCATTTTTATAATACTTAATTTGTTCTTCTATTTGTCTTTACACAGTGCAGTAATAAGTTGTCTTCAAGTCTAGCTCATACAAAGATGTTTCAATAAGTTACCCGTTAGGACCCCGATACGATTAAGAAAAATAGCTCTAAAAAAATAATTCTTGATATATAAAAATTCTTTCTTTTTTAAAAAGTAAATTCTGTTTATCCATAATAAGTTTTTGGGCGTTTTGATTATTCTAGCTGGGGAAAGAAGGGATAAACCCCACCAATAAAGAGAATCAACAGAGTTTAATAAAATTAGTAAGCAAGAAGTAGACATCAAACTATATGATTACACAGTCACGTATCTCCCTCAGCCTTCATTTCTGCTGCACCAACCAGAGGAGCATGCTTTGCTCCTGAAGCTAGGCACAATTAATCAACGTAGTTAAAGTACAATTAAATTAACATTTTACAAATCCTCCTGCTAACCTATTTAACTTAATAATCCTGTGAAATATCCAGAGGAGCAGATACCCAACGTACTTGTGTCATGTTCAACACCACTATGCACAATACCATAAATGCTGGATCTGCACAAACCATGCAATAGCAATTCCAACAGACCAGGGATAATTTACATCCACTGAGGATCTGGTTCAATTATCCTGACCAAGAATAATTTGCAGTCAGGAGCACAGAGATTCCCAGACTGGAACAGAGCCAAATGACTGACTTCTAGCAGTTACTTGCAGAGGAGACTTTTAAAGGGAGTTACGTGAAGCACCATTAATAGGTGAAAAAAAATCTGCTACTGACAATAAGTTTCATGCTAATCCTAGAAGAGGGAGATTGGTTTAAATGCCATGAGAGGGGATTCCCCCTCGCCCTTTAATTAGAAGAACTCTAGGTATTTTAATTATCCAGCAACGCATGCTTTTGCTAATGCTGATTCTGGCTTTAGGCGCATCATTTGGTGGTTCCACAGGCTCGGTGAACTACATAAAAGAGTACTTTTTTTTTTCCTCTCGGTATTTCTTGCCTTTCAGTTTCATTGAATTTGCTTCCCTTCTTCTGCTCAGACACCAGGGACGGACACTTGTGTTTTCAGACTGTGCCCCTTAGAGCAGACACACTCACACCTTACGTCCCCTCCGAGAGCAAAGGTGCTTTCAGATGCTCTTCGGAGAAGAGGTTTGCTTACCTCAGCCTTTATCATTTCTCTTGCTCTTCTCAACCCTTTCTAGTTCTGCAATACCTTTTTAACAAATACCACATAGGGCTCCCATCCAAGACACACCACTGATTTCAAGTATTTTGTCAGGTTGGCCTGAAGGTCTCTCACAGCCCTTTCTTACCCTGCTATCTTGCTTTTTTTATTTTTTTTTTTGTAACCACACTGAGCAGAGACTTTCACTGCAGCATCTAGACTAACAATTTGGTCTTATTATTGAAACAGTAAAATCCTTAAATCCTACAGATTGTTAAAGTTTTGTTTCAGCTGACTCTTCAGTCTCACATGCCCCCAGGTGTTCCAGAATGTTTAGATCTCTCTGATGTCCCACCAGCCTTTTGTCAATGGAAAAGAAGAAAAAATACTTTGTTCACTCGGACATTTTGCTAGCTCAGAGATACCTTTCCAATTATTATTATTTATTAATACTTTTCTTCGTGTTTTGGGGAGGATTACTGAGAAATAGATTAAAACACAAATCCTTCTGTAATCCTTGTGCCATGATGAGAATGAGCTGGCTATTCTTACCCCTTTTTTTAGGTCCTTGCCTGTGATATTTCTCTCAGGAGAGGCAGCCAGCAGACTCACATCGCTGCAGAGCCACTGTCCCATTTTGCCTTCACCCTGTTCCTGCCCCCCCTCTTCTCTAGGGAAAGGATTGTGTAGGTTCCAGCCTACATTTTGCTTATATCCATACCCGGGAAGAGGGCAGCCCTCATCTCTCTACAAGAGAGTCACAGTTACTGCCCTGCATTTTCCCATGCCTGTACGAGAGGAGAAAAATCACTTCGTACAGAGCCTTCCTTAGTCTTGCGTAGCGTTCACAAAGAGGGGTCCATCAGGAATTGCTGCATATACAGAAGCCACATCTGGCACAGTCTTCAAAGTCAAAAGAACTGGAGGCAGGAAGAGCTTTGGTGAGAAAATATTAATTTAGATATTCAGATTTAATTTTTGTGTCCTCCCCTGGGCACTCATTTATGGTCACTGTTGGAGATGGGGGTATTGAGGCAGAGGAATCTTTGGTCTCAGCCACTGGACCCATTTTTTTTATTAGACTGCATTCTGCTTCCTTACATGATAAATTTTGAACAGACATGTTCAGAACATGTTTGCAGCATTTCCTTGCAAGACAATATAACACTGACAATTTTTGAGGAACAGCACTACAGCCCCCTTTTCCCCACAATATTGTCTTGAAACCAATTATTTCTCATCAAGAAATCTATTTCTTTTTTTTTTTTATTAACAAAGACACATAGATCAGGTCAGCCAGTTTTGGAAGAGAAGCCTTTTTGGTTTTTTTTTAATGAACTATATCCTGCTCAGTTACAGTTGTCTTTACCTAATGCAGATTGTAAAATATTCATTTCTTAATAGCAGATTCAGCTCTCTCCAAACCCAATAGAGTGTTATGCAGATGAGTTCCCTTTTTTTTGCAGACATCATGGAAAGGAATTCCAATGCTATATGGTAAAAACTGCAGAATGTTTGAAATATGAGAATATTTTAATTGTAGTTTAATATGCTAATGGGAACTGGAAAGAATTGAAGTAATTTGCCAATATATTACTGCACCCTCTGTGGCAGGGTAATATGGGAATTTGGACATCATTATTAATTGGAAACGTTGCCTAGAATTTATTGGACATAACCACTAAGTGGAAACATTGCTTGAGGTTGAGAATATTAAAGTCCCAAAACTGGGTTTACTGTCTCAAATTGTTTCTTAAAGACCATTTCAATCATCAAAAAATGTATCTGAAAATACCATTAATCAAAAGCATAGATATTATTTGGCGTTTTGAATCTCTCAAGGTGAAAGAGACAGAAAGTAGACTCAAAACATCATTACTGACTGTTGAAATTCACTGTACGTACTCACACTTTCTTAGGTACACATTTAGGCAAGAGGGAGATGTCTTCCACAACGATTCCATCTATCCCAACCACATTCTGTCCAGGGCCCCACAAGTCCATCACCATGAATCCAAGTGCCTAATGCCTTCACATTCTGTCACCCAGAGCTTCTCAGTTTTCTAAGTGCTGGTGCTTTAATTTAAGGGATATCTTTTAAACCAGTTTTGTTAAGCCAGTGCAAGGCTCCATAAGGATAATCTCATATTATCTTAACACAAACATTTTGTTTAGCTTCTGATGGTTGGGAAGAGGTTTAAGTAAAATGCAATTGGCCATTCTTAAAATGGGATAAATTTGCCTACAAAAAGGTAAGTGGTTTTGCCAAACTGATGTAATTTTCCCTGTGCATAAGCAAACCTCAGCTTGTGAGCTACTCCTCTTGGCTCAGAGGTTTTTCCTCAATACCCATCCACTTCTTCACATGCTAAATGAGCACCCACAGCTTGGAACCACAGGCAGCTTTCTCCCAGGCAACCCCCTCTGGTCTTGCCCAACTCCAAATCCATCACCACTTGCCACAGCCACTTATGCCCCATTCACCGCTGCTCCCAAATTCACACAAATTTACACCCTGAAGGGGCACAGGCAGCATTTTCTGCCCTCCTGTATAACACCTCTTCGTCTGCACCCTCCTACCCATGTGCTGAGCCCAGTCATTTCATCTCCAGCCTGCACTCCATCCTGGATGGTCAGTCAAGGGGGTCCTGTTCTGCTTCTCCTGATACCCTCTGCTGAGCAGGCTGTGTCCAGACCATCATGACAGAAGAACTTCAGAGAGAAAGCATCATTCTGCAAATACTTGGCTCGACTCTACCTGTGGCAATGAAGGCACGGACCCCAAGTTCATGCACCAGCGCAAGCAGCATTGGGATCACTTTATTTATTTTATACCCATCCCAAAACTTTACTCTACTCCAAATACCTCTACTTTTCTCTTATCACCTTGCTATCTGGCAAGCACTGGGTCCAAGCCTTATATGAAAACAAAGTTCATCTTACAAGGTTTGTGTGAAATGTTTCTCCTTTAGCTCTTGTTCAGTTATCCCATGGCTTGTGACCGACAAGGCCAAGGATATCTCCGGTGTCTGGCTCAGCCACCACACCTGCAGATTCCGTACTTGTTCCCACATCTACCTTCAGTTTTGGGTAATAATCCTAGGAAGCCATAGACAGGTAGAAAATTACTTTCTTCCCTCTCCTCCCTGCTTACTTTGAGAATCACTGTTAAACAAATCATCCTCAGCTCTAGATCAGGAGATGGGAAAATAAATACCCTTCACACTGTATTATATCCACACCAGCATAGTACCAAATAAATTCCCTAATACCATGAAAGAACCAAAATAAAGGGACTGAACAAATAGTTCTGTAATACCTGAATTGCATATGCAAATATAAGATTGCCAGAATTTTATGAAAGGAATTCTTCGGGATTTTGCCCTTTGAGTGCTTCTAGAAAGCAATGTCTAATACCAGCTACATGAGCCCACCAGCTTTGTTTGAAATCCTTACTTTGCCTGGCATTTTCTTCTGAGCTGTCATCGCTTTTACTCACTAGATGATGGCACATTGCAGGGAATCATAGGTTCAGCACAATATTGACTAAATCAGTGCTGATACAGCAGAAATATCTAGGAAGCAAGAGCAAAACCTGTGCTTGGGTCTGCAGCCGGGGCAGGCTCCCCACCACGACGGGTGGATGCAGAGGAATTGTGTGCTGTTGTCCTTTTTTTCCACATCAGGGCCACAGCAGCTATGTTTTCCCCAGGCTTCCTAAATTCCACCCAGATCTCTGCTTCTTCCTAGCGCATCAGTATTTACAGCATCTCCTGCAGTTCTGCTCCTCATGGCATGGGAAAACAATTCAGCCTCCACCATTTGGAACATGACAGGTTGACCACTTCCAACTTTTTTTTTTTTTCCACTCAAGAAAAAGACAGAGAAAACCAAGTATCCATGACCCAGAGCTGGTTCTAACTAATCCTCTTACCAGAAAATAGTTTGGATGCATATATAAAACTGCAGAAATATTCCATTCTGAGATCAAATTTTCTTGGTGTCTTTGGGGTTTTACCCTTCCCCCAAGTCAAAGCAATTTAAATCAAAGATACATGAATCATTTTTTTCTTATTATTATTTAATCTTTTTTTTCCTTTTTATATTTCCAGTTGATGATTTTAAGGTTAAGGCTTTTAATTCCTATTTAAAATTGCTTTATTATTTCAGAATTTTTTAGGGAATCTCAGCTGCTCCAGGACTGAATAATATGTCTCTGCTAGCTCTGGCTCCAGGGCCAAGCCCAGGCACGTTTTCACTAGCTATGACCATAGGAGAATCTTGCTGCAGATGAGAGGCCATGCACACGTGCAAATGAAGCACATGAGTGTGCCTAGGGAGGAGCTGACTTTGCCACAACTTCACCACCCCTTGGATGAAGCTGGCAGGAGACGGAGAACCTGGCAGATCAGAGACACACAACCACCTCAGTGAGGCTGCGAGTGATGTTGAATTATTTTTGCTGTCTTCATGCACTCACCACTTGACTCTGCAAGATGCAGAGCAGCCAAGGTTCACACCACCACCTGCAGCAGACAGAAGAACGTACCAGCCCCACAACGTGATGATGGACCAGGCAATGGTATAAAGGAGAGAGCAGGGACACATCGCCACAGGCATACAGAGCTTTCTGGATCCACAACTGGAAGTACTGAGACATCGAGTGATCATGACAAACCAATGCAAGTTAGGGATTTTTGTAGGGAATGGAAACGTGGCTCGGAGCCTGCCCCATGTATACCCTGAACCGGTGAGCCTGCACTGAACTGCACTGATTTATTGCTGCAGATCGGCATCAGTATTGTAATTTCTGCATCATGTTTATGTGACATGCAAACCTCCTTCAGTACAGGGTTTCTAGAGGAAATAACCCCTTTCGTAAGTCCCGGTCTTTCCTAGTAACTCCCAAAGTATGGAACAAAATTAATCAAGGTGCAATCAGAGCACTGGCACAGGCTGCCCAGGGGGGTTGGGAAGTCTCCTTCTTTGGAGATATTCAAAGCCCGCCTGGATGATATCCTGTGCCCCCTGCTCTTGGTGAATCTGCTTTAGCAGGGGGGTTGGGCTGGGTGGTCTCCCGAGGTCCCTTCCAACCCTTGACATTCTGTGATTCTGTGTGATTCTGTGATAGTAATTTCTCCTCTCCTCCTGCCCGAGATGGACCAGCCCAAGGAGAGGATGGAGCAGAGCCCAGGATGGAAAAGGAGCCCTCCCAAAGGGAGGATTAGCACCCTGCCTTGCTGGGCTTTCTGAGGTGCATTTCTCAATTAGCAAAAGTGAAGACATCCAGACACAATTCAGATCTGCATCCAGTTACTCAAAGCGCGTGGCTACATGAGTCAGGGCAGAAAACTAATACAGATGAGTAGTTAAGAAGAGCCAACATATAACCAGACCCAATGCTTCTGTAGTCACAGAAGGTTTCAGAGTTTGGTTTTTGTTTTGTTCTTAAATGAAAGCTGGATATCTCCCTGCTGCAAGGGAGAAGTATTTACGGTGCAATCATACACAGGTTCCTCCTCCTTCACTGGAACCATAACATAAAGGCTATCTGCATTTCTCCTGTTGCCCAAGGACACAAGACACTTTCCTAAATTACAGTTCTGCCTCTGGAAACATATATAGTTTTCCTGCACCTTTCAGGGAGCTTATCTTTACAATCAATGTACAAAAAGAGAATGCCAAAACCAAAACTACAGCCACTCAGGAAGGAGGAAATAAAAGACATGAGAAAGCATGAAATCCAGGACCGGCTCAGGAAAAAAAGAGATACAACTATAAGCTTCCAAAAATGAGTTCTAACTTCTTGCTCCCGGGTATGTATGTAAAGAGACCAAATAATATTTTTAGTAAGGCACCAGGAATCATCACAGGTAAATGTATGACACAGCCTGAGCCCTCATAGATACCTGGGTAACAACCTACATTTTTCTGTTATCCAAGTTAGTATCCAGCTGGAGCTGGAGGCATGCAACAGTGACCTCCTAAAGAAAAAAAATAAGTCACCCATTTGACTTGAGACTTTGTTTATTTGTTTTTGAACGTTGCAGTGCCCATATGCTGTTCTCTTCCCTGCTTAGCACACAAAGACCCTCCCATGCCTAAGCATGCAACTCCTACCTCATCTTCTGCTTCTTATCACTGGAATGCCTGTGATAATTTAATGAGAAATTGAATCAACCCAAATTATACCGAGAATTTTTCCTTACTGTCTGACAGTCCTATTGCTTATACACAAGTCATTTTAAGTATGCTCATAACTGGAGCTGCAATGCCTTTCTCGCATACCAGATATCTGATGAAGATATTGCTTCTTGTCCCTCAGGACCCTGACTGGCAGTTTCTTTTAACTTGAAGAGCTGCAGAAGACATTTGGGAGCTTGCGGGATCAAAAATTGGTCTCAGTGTGTAATATATGATGGGAGCTGCAACTTCCACAAGTCTGACTTAAATCACCCTCTCGCTTCTGCTTTGCCCACACTGTCTTTAATGTGTATGCAATGGGACCACAAATGAGCACTGACCATGACACTGGCAGCTCCCTCTTCTCTTTCCAGTGTTTTCCCAAAAGCTAGAAGACATTTTCAGTCCCTGAAGAAAGGTAGGGTGTTTTTTTAAGACCACAGGGGAAAAAAAAAAAAAAAGAGAGAGAGAAGAAAACACTGAAAATTAGGAAAAATGACCAGAAGAACCAAACCTGAAGACTAGTTTCCAACTTGGCCCTGCTGCTGCAATTGTCTCTTCCTTTCTTTAAATTCCAGCAGTCATCTGTGATTTCTCAGGTCGAGGTGACCTACAGGCTCCTCTCAACCTGCAGGAAGCCTCCTTGCCTTGGGATTTGCTCCCAGGACAGGTAGCTTTCCTTTTCCTTTCAGGTGTTTCCCCCATTGCATGCATCCATCTGTCTCCCTGATTATCCTCCCAGATGCCCACCAGACACACCAGGAGGGTCTCCAAAGCCCAACATGCTCAGGGACACTTGGGGAAGATGTGTTTTTCCCTTATTCTCCTTTTCAGGAGGCTTCAGCCATGTCCAAAGAGCAGCGCTCAGCACAGAACAAACACGCAGCCTCTTTCTCTAGTGCATGTCCTTTTCAACTGGGAACAAACTGGTTCAGCTGGGTGATGGACAACTCCCCTACTTCTGCCACAACAAAGCCATGAATGAACTCTGCTTCCTGCACACTTCTTTTCTACAATGCATTTTGCAGCTCCTCAACACCTGGCTAGATGGTGAGTGGCAGCTTTTAGGAGCAATCCTAGACCGAGGTCATTTTCTGTCCCCTTGTAACACCCCAAATCTCTCCTTTGGTCCCCCTAGCTGCCCCTCTCCATCCTGGTGTGGCACCTTACACACAGGGTCTGGTCATTCTGGATGTTTCTGCACAGCCCCCTCAGATGATGGGAACAGGACCCCTAGAAGGGCCGTTAGCTCATATTTTAATCCATACCCGTAGCTTTTCTAGACACCTTCTAACCCTCAGCAAAGACCTGCCTCCCCGAAGCAGGCTTCCTTTGTAGAAATGATATGTTCTGTGTCTCCAAAATAACAATTTCTCTTTCATCATAGGGAAAAGAAAGAACAAGCTGATCGAGCTGATTCTTTTCAAAGGGTTGTTTTTCCTTTGGTTTTGTGGTGATGCTACCATGAAAATCTCCTAGTTCTGCTCAACAAGATGCAAGAAAAGCAAGTGCGATCGAATTTGCTTACTGTCACACTTCAAGCAGGACTCCTGCGGAGTCAGCATGGTCTTGCAGCAAAAATCACTTGGCCTGAATGTATTTAAAGACAGGTGCGGGGGAAAAAAAAAAAAAAAGAGTATTTTGGAGTGTTCTAAATATGTGGTGTCATCCAAGGAAAGAAAGCCCTTCCCATTAAATAATATTACTCGAGAAAGAAACTAAAAAGTGGAAAGTAACAAAAAATGCAAATGTTTTTAAGATGTTATAAACTCTACATTGCCCTCAGACAATGCAACAAAACCACACAAAATACCTAGGATAGCAGGAAAGTTAAAAGCAGTCTTAGTCCAGGGCCAGCACTCTTAACAGCATCCGAAAAAAGGAATATGCATTGCTTCACTCCGATAGCATCTGAGACAACCCAGCAAGGCTGCACGTCCTTTGTGGAAGAGCAGAGGGAAAACCTGATGGCCTGGGGGACCTGGAGGTTACAGGATGCTTTGTAGCTCCCTGCAGAGTTCTTTCTCCTCTCGGTTTCTCCCCAAAGGAGTCGGTGCAGGGTAGAGGTGCTGCCTTCAGCCCTTTGCTCATCCCTCCCAGACATTAGCCAGCCTGACAGAGTACTGCACCATAAGTAAGCAGTGCTGGAAGGGACTTGGAGAAACCCCTTCCCTCTAATCAGTGGCGGTCCTGCAAGATGTTTGTCCAACTTCTTCCTCAAGACCTCCAGAAATGGAGACTGCACATCTCCATACATGGTCCAGCCAAACATTTCAACCTCTTTTCCCGCTAGATCTGGGGTTTCCTAGCATCTAAGATGCATCTCTCCTGGACACTGTTTCGCATCACTCTCTAGAGAAGGTCGTCACTCCTTCTCACACACAGAGGAGCCACAGCAGGAAAATGAGGGATTACTTAAACATTTTACTGCAGATTTGCAGACCAGGAGGGTGGGAAGGGGAGGGTCTGGCTACCCTGCCCCTTCCACATGGGTGGAGAGGCATCAGCTGTGCTCTATCTGGAGAGTCATTCAGACACCTCGAGAATCACTGGGTTGTGGGAGACCTAGAATAGATTTGCAGATTGGGTTTTCTGTACCTTTGAACAAAGTGTTGGGTTTTTAAATTGGAAGGGAACTGAGAGGGTGTAGAAGAGGTTGGTGATGGGTGTGCACAGGGATTTCCATTTCTCCCCAAGCTCAGTTCTTGCTGATAGGCCAACAGGCAGGCAGGGGCTCCCAGCCTAACCAGCGTCCCAGCGTGTCACCACCATGGTCACACCACCAGCCAAAGGGGAGGTTCTGATCATTCCCTCCTGGCCACTCACCCCAGGCTAAAACAAAAGACTCCCTCAATCTACAACCAGATGTTAGGAAACAGATTTTCTCCTGAGGACGAAAGCTCTCCCCCATGACCACCAGCGGAGCTGTCTCGTTGCACCCCAAGTCCAACCCACCCTACAACGAACGCATGCAGCTAAGCCACTCACGTGTGCTGCCCCATAGGGGAATTTCTGCCATCTTCAGCAGTTCCGCCATGGCAGACCTCATCGGAAAAAGCACTTTGTGCGTTGGCTATGCAATGTTTCAGTTCAATGGCACATTTGTTTCAAAAACCCTGACTTTGACTGCCTGTAAATTGTTCTGCTGACACTTCTCTCGTTCTGCTCTTAACAGTGTGCATCTTTCAAATGGGGAATGGCCAAAATAGGAGGCAGGGGTGTGTGGAATTATCGAAAAGCAAACTTTCAATCTTGTCTAAGCCACAAAACACAAGCTGCTGACGGAGGCAATCGTTCAAAGGGGATTGAAACCCAAGTCTCCAAATAAACTACCCACGCAAATACAAGGTGTAAAAAGCCCTGAGCAAATATTCAGCACTTCCACCGCATCTGCAATTGCAAAGACATCTGAATCACTTGTAGCAAAGCCTGCCCTTTGCCTCAGCCCCCTGCCGACAGCGAGGAGTCTCCACCTCCAACCCAGGCATACACAGAGCTCTCTCCTTGACAGCTTTGCGGGCACGTTCAATGACTAAAGTCAAATTTCCCTGCTCCCAGCACTCTAAAGGTTAAACCCCAGGCCAAATGTCTTACTTTCTAAATACATTTCACTCAAGTTAGTAACCTTTCACAACAAATAAGGCAAGAAAGGGTTCAACCATCAGTCATGTCATGGGCTGTTAGAAAATGTGTCAATACAGGGGAATGAACCAGCAGGTGAGCCTGTTGCAATACAGCATTTGAGATGGGAAATGTCCTGGGATTGAAAGGACACAAGAAAACTGTGGCCACAATATTCCAGCAAGGAAATCTCTTATTGTCAAATACAGCTTTCCAAAATACAAAGCAAGTACACGGGTCAGCTGCATATGAACTGCTCGAATTTAGTTGACCACAGTAAACTTCCAGGCGGCTGAGGAGGGCAGCTATTGACTGTCGCTCAGGTTCACCTCATCTCCATCCTGAGCACTCTTTACACTCACCAGATACTGTACTTTCTTCCTCTTCCCTGGCTATCAGGGTCTTGGATACAGCCTGCCCCATGTTGTTCCTAGCTGAACAACCAATCATTCCTTTTTTGAGACACAACAGGTTTTCAAATTTTTTGATCAGAATCTCAGATAACTATCTCAAGAAAAGAAGCAGTTAACTACCTGGCGGGGGAGAGCACGTTCACCTTTTCTATCTTCTCTACACCTCACAAGAAGAAAAAGCCTTCACCAAGTAGACATTAAGAAATACAACTAAAGTTAAAGAACCACCAGTAACAACAGAAACCCATAACATTTCTCGGGATATCACTACCTTTCCAATAGATAGGAAATCCATAGGAACAGATAGATTGGAAAACATCATGGATTCTCCTAAGCAACTAGGACTACCCTCTGATGTTTAAACAACGATATTGCCAGCTCCACTTTTTTCCACATTACAGGAGCATTAGCCTTGCCATGAAGGACTCTGGAAAACTAAACACAGAAAGCTTCCTGAATTACAGAGAATCCTAATGCCAGGCCAGCACTCTGTATATCTGAAGATGAAACAAAAAGAGGCAGTGAAGATCAAACAGCTGCCTGCAGAGCCTGGTACAAATTCCAGCCTTTTTGCTAACACAGTCCCATGAGAACAAGAAGTTAAAGAGGACAAAATTTAAGCATAAAGTCTGGCAAAGAAGGACAGAGAAAGATGTTTTTGCTTGGAGCCTCAGCCTCTTCTTTCACTGCACAAGACCATGAAGAATATGTCTGTAAGATGCTAGGCAGAGCTGTGGAAGGATATTCCAGCTGTCTCTGTTAAGTTACCTCGGATATTGGAAGCAACACTGCCAGGTTACCATGGCATTCCTCCCAGACTAATATTCACTGTTTCTCAGCAAGGCTACGTGACACAAACAAAATGCCACCTCAACCTGGTGGAAATTCCCCAAGCACCAGCTAATTCAGCACGAGCTCTGGCATGGCTACTCAGCTCCACATTGTACAAATGCTTTTCATGGGATGACTCCAGCAGGTACAACACTGTGTCGGAGATCAGCCCCAGCTTTGCCTCTGCTCTGCAAACCTTCCCAGGAAGCTGCAGCAGGTTCACATCATCAAATCCAAACACCCATTTCCAGGAGTAACATGGAAAACAGATCCCTCTGGTCATTTCTCTGAAGGTGACCTACGCCCATCTCAAAGCTCAGACCTCCAAGCAGAGAAGAGGGGTAGGAAATCTGGCTGCTTTTGCTTTTCTGGGGGAGTAGAGAAACTCTTCTTTGGGTTTGTTCAGAAGAGAAACACCATGAACGTGCACATTACAGACCTTGCTCAGTGTGTGGCCGTGTCCTCAGCTCTGCTCCATATCACTCCACAATGTGTTTAACCACCGAGGATTCCCTTTTTGCATGGGTTTGGAAGTGAAGGCAGATGGGGGAGTTGTCAGGATGAGTATTATCTCCAGCAGTTTGGGAAGAGTGCTGGGACCTCCCAAACAGGCTTTTTTTCCATCCCTATTCATCAGATACCATCAGAGAAACAGCTTCCCTCTCCCACTAGCAGCCATCCCGCTTGTGGGCTCAGCAGGGTATAAGAGCACTTAACTGCCCATTAATCATCTGTCACTCTGTCACTTGGCCCTGTATCTACTATCTGCTTTCATGATTTAGTCAGCCTCTCTGTACACCTGCAATGAAACCTGGTTGCCATGAAATCCCTACATGTCCAGCCTTCTGTCTATTAATTTGTACAGTATTCCTGTAGTACAAGAGGAGGGCGATGCTTCTTTGGGTTTGCCGTTCCAAAGAACAGTCATTAAAGACCATCAGCTGACCAATCCTGGCCACAGCAAAAGAGTAGGATGGCTGCAACCAAGGCAAGGCAAGGTTGCTGTGTCTGGATTGCATGTGTGTGGTCATTACCAAGGAGATCACCTCGTAGCAGAACTGCTCATGTGAGGGTAGGCTTTGAGGACCCACAAGAGATGAGCAGATGCTATAAACAGATGAGCCTGCTCTGAATGGATCAAAAACACCTCAAAGAGGAGATGGAGGAGTGCTCTCTCAGAAATTGGACCTAAAACCTCTCAAGACAATATTCAAGCATAGTGGAACCATAGAATATCTCAAGTCAAATAGACCCATGAGGATCATCAAGTCCAACTCCCTGCTCCTTGCAGGACTATCTCAAACTAAACCAGATGACTAAGAGCATCATCCAGATGCCATGACAGCTTCCCTGGGGAGCCTATTCCAGTGACTGACCACCCTCTCAGTGAAGAACCTTTTCCTAATGTCCTATTGGAACTTCCCCTGATGCAGCTTCATTCCATTTCCTCGTGTCCTGTCACTGGTCACCAGGAAGAGGAGATCAGCATCTCCCCTTCCGCTGCCCCCTCTGAGGAAGGTGCAGACTGCAATGAGGGCACCCCTCAGCCTTCTCTTCTCTGAGCAAGCCAAGCAAGCTCAGCCACTCCTCCTAAGTCTTGCCCTCGAGACCTTTCACCATCTTAGTCGCCCTCCTCTGGACACACTCCAATAGTTTGATGTCCTTCTTATACTGAGGCACCCAAAACTGCAGACAGCACTCGAGGTGGGGCCGCGCCAGTGCAGCATGGGGTGGGACAATCACCTCCCTTGACCGGCTGGCGATGCTGCGCTTGATGTACCCCAGGACACGGTTTGCCCTTGTAGCTGCCAGGGCACACCGTTGGCTCACATTCAGAATATTGTACCACTCTCCCTGAATCAAGCACATACAAATGGCAAAACCTGCCAGCAGGGTAGGACTTGTTCCAATTCTGGAACACATTCTGCAAGGCGAGAAGACCTGCAGGATAGTCAGTGTATATTACCTAAAAGTAGGAATTTGCCTTTTATATTTGCCCTCACCCTATGCTCTTGGGATATCAAAAGTGGTGCATGCAGACAAAGAAAATACTCTCAGCAGCAGAACATTTCAGAAAACTTTAAAAGTAGCCACAGTTTAGGTAGAAAAAAGGATGTCTTGCTGTTTCTGAAAGACAGTGAATTCTTGAACATGAACTACAAAGCTGAACCGTAAAAACAGTGCTACATGAAAAACAACAAGAGTCAGCACACAGGGCTGCAGTACCCTCAGCAGTTTAAGTTAAAGCCCTGAGAAAAAAATAAGACTCACACCTCTATATCTGTGTGAAAGTCTCAGCATTAGCAAAGATGCAAAGAGAAGGGAAATGCAAACGCCAAAGGGAAGGAACTACAGATAGTAACTGACAGCTCAGCCAGAGAGCGTTTGGCCACCAGGATTCAGCAAACATGGAAACAGCGTAAGGTCGGCAGTGCACTGGGCCACCAACACAAGGCAGATCACACAAAACCACAGACAAGAGGAAAGCACAGGTATAAAAACAAGTGCTTTCATCCTGCCTGCACAGTGGCAGCGCACAGCAGATGTCTGCGGAAGAAATACATGAGCAGCAAACATCACCTGTGCCAGAAAACCAGCAGTCAGAATCAACACTGACATCTTCTGACACGCAGGCAGCATCCCGGGCAGCAGAGAGCTGATGCTCAAGGATGGCATCAGGTGCTGGCACAGTACCGAGACCCCCACAATTTCACGTAGGGACAGCATGCAGAGGTCAGCCAAGGCAACGGGAAAGGGATGCTTTCCAACAGGTTATATGTTAGCAACCTCTGACCCAAGCTGATGGAGATTGATCAGTACGTTGTTGGCACTTCCATAACAACCGTGTCTCAGGCTGGAAGGCAAGGACACATTTGTCTGAGGGCTTTGGTAAGAGATTGAAGCGTTGTGTCTCGTGTCTCATCCATCAGCCTCACTGCAGGTGCTGTCCAAGTACATGAGCTTAGTCCACAACTATGCAAACTAAAGGCACTTTGCTCTTTGTTTTCATTGCAGACCAGGAAAGATGAGTTCCTGGTGTTTACCACGGTTTGGGGGCACAGATGGGAGTTGTATGTGTAATAGTTTGTTAATCTGCAAAAACCTAATCCTATGTTTCAGACCAGAGATACTGGTACCTAGAGCTATATAGAGCTATAGGTACCTAACCCCTCTCTGCTGAAAATAAGCAACCAGGATGATAATTTTGGGTCAGACAAGCTCTCTAATGTGAGCCAGATACCCCCACCTGAAGTCTTTTCAGACCAAATTTCTACAGAGGAAGAGAAACTTTCTATCAATTGCCCTGAAAAGGTAGAGCATTCCCCTAACACACACTGAGGGCATGGCAAAATAGGAGTGATCAAGAATGCCCAGGCTCGAGGAGTCAGTTAAAGAGCAACGTACAGATGCAGAATCATCTTGCCTAGTTCTGAACATCACTTACACTATTTGTGGGTGAAATATGTTTGACACAGATATCTGCAAGAGTTGAGCACCATGCAGTTTAGTTATTGTATTCCCTCAACCACGAGAGCAGCATCTGGGGAAGAGAGGCTTAAATTCACTGCACCGTGTCGTGCAAGGTTCTTCTCTGGTCTTTAGGGTCTGAAGAGCTGAGTCAGGATGTCTTCCTTCTGAGCTGATGATAAAAAGTATTAACATAAGGAGACAACAAAAAAAAGCCAAGGAATAAGCTATGAGCCTAATCCAACCCCAGCATGATTAAAAACCAGGAATCTGCAAGTAATTTCTTGTGCCAGGTCCTTATTCAGGTTTGAGATGTAGTAATTGCACGTGGTCTCTCTCTGGTCCCAAGCTCCCTCTGCAAACTGAATGCCTCCAGCAAGCTCTACCAATCAAGACCCATGGTTTGGATCCAACAGCCTTGGCAAACAGTATCCTGGGTGCCCACAGATGCCACCATAGCATAGTACAGTCTTTAAAAGTCAACCCAGTTGCATCGCTCTGCCCGTGAAATAGAGAATATTAAAGAATTCACAGGCTCAGTATTTAGAGGTCTGTTTGCAAAAATACTTTAACAGTTCAATAGTGACTTTAGCATCTTGACTCACTGTCAAGACTTACCCTGAGTTTTTAACCCAGCGAATTCAGTTGCCAAGATCATTCAGGTTGTAATACAGAAACAAAACAAAACAGAACAAAAAAGGCAGCAGTCCTGTGTCTGTCTTTCGCCCTGGTTTGCAGATCAAAAGAAACAACCCAGCCTTTGAAAACTGAGCAGAGATTTGGCCTTTTGAAATCCATCACCTTGGCAACCCAACTCACAGCCAATGGGGCAACTGTAATTGCCAAACGCCCGCACCTGGGGATCTGCTAAGGTCTGCTCGGCCACCATGCATCAAAGGTGAGCATGATGGGCAGCTCCTCAGAGGGCCTACTTCTGTCCCACGATGCGCCCACGTGCAGAGCCATATAGAATCATGCACACGTGTAGGCTCCTGACTCCCAGAGCCCTGATTCAGTGAGCGGGGTTTATTGCAAGATAAGCAAAGCCCAGGCTACAGGTCCTTCTGCAGAGCTGCAGTGAGAGGTGCATTTGGACAAGCCTCCAGGACCATGCTGGTGTTTTCCAGTTTCTCAGGGCACGGGGAGGGGATGGGGCATCTCTTTTTGTTCTTCAGAGAAGCTCTAAAGCAAAAAGCCTGCCTGCTGCTGAGCACCCCCAAAATCTCTGGAATAGTGAAAAGGAATAAAGCCTAAAACAGGAGGAACAACCACAACGTGGAAATTTATAATGTACCTGCTCTCCTTTCATGCAACAGACTTCACTGAGGATTTTTCCCGTCTGAGGCTGATCTAGATAACACAAGTGTGATTACTAATTACTGTAGCTTCTTTCTGTGCTGGAGGTAATGAGTTTCTTATTTCATACGTAACTTACAGATTTTTCTCCAGTTAGACCACTTTCCTTAAAACAATCAAGGTAATTAGAGGCACCTTGGTTTGGTGTTTGAGCAAGGATCTGCTGTACCTGGGAGATTTCATTTAAAAGTTTGTGGTCCTTTTAAATCTCACGAACTAGCTAAGTCTCTGCAGTCCAGAAGTTTATTTTCTATTAAAATAATCAGCATTACAAAGAAATGCACGTGTACACACACGCAACCCAAACCAAACAAAAATCCTTGAAATAATCATTGGCTAAAATCACTCCTCACTTTGGTCAAAGTACAGTCTGCCAATGCTTCTGGTTCATCAACCAAATTTAATGGTGATGTTACCACTTTTTCTGCTGCTCCTTTCCTGCCAGGTGTCACCAGGGCCTCATCCATCAAGATGATATCACCTCCAGAACAAAGTAAGTCAGTGCTGGCTGCCAGAGTATGACTATACATGGCATCAAGGGCCCTTGTCCTTCCCTCCTGTCCTTCTCCATCGTTAAATGTCTGGGCTAGCAGTTGCTATGGATCATGGACACAATCTGAGCTCTTTGTGCACCAGCCAAAGCCACCACCAGAGTCCTGCTACTCAAGGAAAAGGGAAGTCTGAAGACTGACTGAAGGTGGAGAAAGCAGGGAGGGTGGTTTTCCACCCAGCTGGTGGGCAGCTTTGGAAGGAGCAGCATGCTGTCTCTCCCAGGTCATACCAAATTTTGCTTCCTGAGCAAGGGAGAGAAAACATCGAATTCTCCAATTATAACAGCAAAACTACAGACATATTGGATAGTTTGTTGTCACGTCCACGTATCTGAAACACAATTAATAGTTGGGATAACAAGAACCCCCCTGCCTTCAGCAGTACACAGGCAGAAAACCCAGAAGACTACAGTTGCTGCTGCTTGGTGCATATCAGCTCAATCTAAAGCTGCAAACACTAACACCAGGTGGAAGCTGCAGGGAAACAGAGATACTCATCACAAGACAGGCAGAGGTCTGAACATGCTGCTGTTAGCTGCTAGGGAGGTCCTTCTGCAGACAGCACAGCAAAGACAAGTTGCACATTTATTTGGAAACAGCAACAGGACGGAGAAACTTGACGGTGTGTGCATTAGAATACACGCGTTTGGGGGTGAAGGAGAGGATTGTTTCATGCATCTTGGCTGTGAGAACATTATATAAAGTAAGTTTTCTTTCACTGTTTAAAAGAGATATTTCAGCTATGAACCAACCACCCAGAACCCATCAGCAGTGCAAAACAGTGCTTGACTCTGTAGCTAGCACGCAGGGTATCCACCCTTTGCTTCAAAGCATGGTTCAGTGGTCATCCTGAGCCTAGGGCATCAGCTGGGAGCCACAGACCTTAGCCCTGGAGCACTGAAGCTGAATGGTTTGAAGAGCAGTAGCATTTCTTGAAGGGCAAGGCAGCCAAGCCCCAGAAAGAAATGGGCTGGATGATGGGTGGTCATCACCAAGCCCATATCCACACTGCGGCAGGGCTGCATCTAGCAGTGCCCTTCCACAACCCAGATCCCACAGAGGGGAGGACCCTGCTGTCTATGAGCTACGGTGGTGGCCCCAGCAGCACCAGCCACGTGGTTGCATCTCCACCCCCTTCCTCCCAAGCAGACTCAGAGATGCAGCATCGCCTAGTTCAGCTCTTAGGATGCTCTTTGCTTCCCCGCGGCCAACGCCTGGCCTGTCAGCCATCAGGTGGAGTCAAGCTCATTCTCCTCCAAAAGATTTCTACTTGATAGCAACCATCCTTCTTCCTGCCCAGCTGAACTACCGGCATCTCCACAGAGTTTCTGAGCCCTTGTAATACTGTTTCACAGGCCATTTTTCAGGTATAATACAACAGTCAATAACCTTCTAACAAGACAGCAAACAGTTCCTGAGGAAAGTTCCCTGGACTAGGGATGAAACATCATTTTTTGACAGATCACTGCCACTCAGGTCTATGAGCCAGCAATCAAAGCAAAGTCCTATTTAAAAGCCAGCTGAACATTCATGAATAATATTTCTGGCTACTCGTTACCTTCTTTTCTAAGACCTCTCTCAGAGCACTTTTCAGCCAGAAGCCAAAGCATTTCTAATTTTTAACCATGCTTGTTTCAAATCACTGTTGATACTCGTTTTAATTTAATTAAGTTTTGGAGGGTTTGTGGGTTTGGTGGGAGTTTTTTTAACAAATGGAGTCCCTCAGCCCCAAAGGGCACAGTGCTATGTGCCACCTTTTGCAGGTAATCTGAACTGAGCTTCATCTGTGTTCTGCTCATTTTCAAGCCTTTCAAAGATCAAAGGGTTATTTTTAACCAGGAGCTTTGTCATTATTAAAACGGCATTAATGGTTAAAGATTGCTGTTTCCAAGCAGTTGAGTTTATATCATGGCTATATAATATCTTCACTGGAGGCAGCAGATGACTCAGAAAGCAGATGACTCTCTGAGCAAAACTTTGTAAGCTTAAAATCTATCTAGATGAACAGGGCAGACTGATCTATTGCTGAAGTAGGTGCCAAACCCCATGAATCAGCATTGATTGCTCTACCAAAACTTGCAGTGAGGAGCCACAGAGTACACGAAGGGAGGAGTCACAGCACTCCCTATATAAACTCTTATCCCAAGTTTTGCTATAGCCAGCCACCCTCCCAAAGGCAATAAACCTGCCACTGCTTTCGCTTATTTGCACAGGAAGGGACTTAAGAAAATTTAGAAGATGGAGGAGCATTTGTAACCACAGCTCTGTTCCTGTGGCACTGTCCCCTAGGGCAGATTTGAATTGTCACAAGGAGTTTTTCTGCTGAAATAACATCACGTCCTCCCCTCATCTCCAAAAGCTCTCTCTTGCCAGTGTAGCTGTGTCCATACCCAGGCTCCTCCTGAAGCAGCCACGTGTCATCTATTCACATCACATCCTGATGCTCATCATGCAGAAACGTATAATATTGACCTAGTCTTTCTCAAGTACCTCCATCATTGTGTACTTTGCATGACGCTTTGGAGTACGTGATTTGGGAGCCAAGTCTTCAGCTGGTAGGAACCAGTGTCTTTGATTAGCACGGGCTCTGACCTGATCTCTCCCTAGACTCTTGCGAGCCCAGAAGTCATTGCTCAGGACAGCAAGAGCAGGAAAAGGTGTGGGATTTGAATAACCATGTGTCTGTATTTCTCATCACTCAACCTACTCCTTTTTCAGGCATCCTTTTAATCTGTATCTCCCTAAATATTTTATTTTTCACACTTTGATATATTCTCCTCTCTTCTGTCTCACAGGCATGGGAGAAACTCAGAAATTCAGTATTCTTTTACCATTTAGATACCTTTTTTTCAGAGAGCAGTGGAAGCTGGCTTGCACCTTTTGGCTGAGAGCTGTCACTAGATGACAGCAGCAAGAAGACCTGTTTAATAAATACCAGGAAACTTTTTTAATTCTGTGTCCCAATAGGCCCTAATATCACATTTCTATGGTATAGCTGTGTTTTGCCTGCCCTGACACACTCTGTCTTCCCCTCTGTGTTATATATCTGTTTATCATCCAGCCACATATTTATTTCCCATTCAAATATTGTCAAGGAACTGGGGTGGAGTTCTGATAGGGAACTTGCTGCCATGTGTGACTTAAGAGGCTGTTTTGAGGTAGCAATCAAGGATATCACGCTGGTATTTTAATCCAGGTACAGTTATCCATCTCTTCTTTTAACAAAGCTACCCTAGAAATCAGAAATATCTCAGATTTCTCTCTCTTTTTTTTTTTTCTTTCCTCCAGTCAAAAGCTGAAGCTTTGCAGAAAACACTTCACTTCCCTTTTAACTGAATATTTATTAAATCTTATGTCAGCTCATTTCAAAAATCATAGGCTGAAAGAAGAGGAAATAACAGCATCCCTTTTCCAGCCATTTCTTGTTCATGGTGCTGTGCGCTACATATATCCTGCAAGATGATGAAGAAAATAAGCAGATGTATCAGCTCCCTGCAAGCTGAATATCGACCACGCAGAAGAAAAGTGAAACCTTCTTCTAAGATTTATTTGGGATATACTCACAGATCTCAGGAAAATAAGTATATAAAAGGTTATGTTGATCCCTGTTGACTCTGTGTGGCTACATGAAGGATACAAAGCTTTCCTACACGAGCAATATAACCATGCATTTATTAAACCCAATGTCCCGTTAAGGATTACGTGTCAGCCATTCAAGGAGGCAACAGTAACCTCCTCTATCTTGTCTCATGGCAAAAGAAAGGGTTGGGGAGTATAAGGTTAGCCTCAGTTTACGGGATGCAAAGCATCAGTCCACGATGATGAAGTGAGATGGTTAGCTGACTCATACGTATTAGCCAGCGCAATTCCCTCTTGGAAAGTGCCTGGGAGCCCATGCAATCCATCCTGCCTGAGGCATTGTGTCAAAACCATAAAAGAGCTTGTGAAGCATCACAAGGAATTCTTATTAAATTGTCAGGGATCTTTGTGCTGGAGTCAGACTTCCAATATTTTATGGCTGACATTGCCTTTTTTACATGCAGCAGACGGGGACTGCACTGTAAACCAAGGCAGTCATGAAGATATGACGGATCTCTGCTGCTACGGCTATTAGTCTTCGCAGGAAGAGCTGCTGGTTTCCCCTCCGTCTTCCTCGATCCTTCATAGCTAAGATGCAGACAAGGATAAGTAACTGGATGAACTGGGCTGACCTTCCAAATAGCGTTGGCCAACTTTTCTACACACTCCAGGAGCACAGGAGAAGGGGGGGGAAAGCCTATAGCTTGTGGGGGGGGGAGGGGAGGAAGACCATTCTGTTCAGCTTCTTATGCTGTCTGAAAATTGAGTGTCTGAACCAAACCTGTCACCTAAGCTGTCTCTGCAGTCGGGGGAGCAAAGAGAAGATCTCCAGTGGGCCATGCTTTATTCAGTCTATATTTGGTACCTACCTAATGAATCACCTTTTAGGAAGGGCTGTTCCCCTCTACTGACTAGAGAGGGGTTGAGACAGGGAGCATAGACTAGATGCCAAATCTCTGCCTGTCTACTGTGAGCTGAGATTAATGCCTCCCTTTGCTGGGTGAGCAGCACATGAAGAACAGGATGTTTCAGCAAAAATTCCCTCCCCCTCTCACGTCCAATGACAAAGTCGTCAAGATTTTCGCCCTCCTTCAGTCATCTATATCTCACATTGTAGACATCTAGCAGGCAAAGCAGTAATTTGTCTCCTGGCCAGGAAATTCTGAGCTGGAAAATCACAGAATAGCTGAAGTAGGAAGAGACATTCACGCTTTTGATGGGAGATTATCTAACCACTGAAACAGCTGATGAAGGGGAGCGCTGAACTCTCCAGTTCCCACAGTCTTGGTGACAGACGGCTTTTCAAAAATAGCAGCTCTATTTTAATCAGAAGTTATTGGGCTCTGTGCAGGTAGCATTGCTAACAGTAGATGGCCAGTGAATAGAGGATGTCAGGTAAGATGTTCACATGATGAAACGCTATTATGTTTCCTATTCCAATATGGAAGGGTTTGTACTCTTTAAGATGCATCTTTAGGATGCTGACTTAATCAAAATCCCCTACTTTTGTCTTGTTAAGACTCATATCTTGGCATTTTAAGCAAGAAATACTGCCCATGTGAGTGGGTTTAGTTTTAATAAGAGTGGCTCATGGCCTCAAAATGTTTTCTTCCAGAGGAAAATTTAAGCAGATGAGTAGTGTGTTCTTTAGAATGCATACGCATTGACTTTACTCTGGCCTACAAGCACCTCAAATTAAAAAAAAAAATACCATAGAAAAATGGTTAACCTTGCTTTAAAAGGCATCCTGAAATCTAGCAACAGGTGGCTAAGCACAAATAAATTCAAACTACAAATAAGATATGCACGGTTAGCAGTGAGGTTAATCAAACACTTACAAAGATCAGTTTGTATCTAGATTGACTGCTTTTCTTGCAGACCTGCTCTAGCACATCTCTAAATGCTGAAATCCCTGCCTGACATCCAAGCTCTGTGCATGCCAGCCTGGCCAGCCCCCTCTCCCTCGGGTCACCGGGGAATTGCTGCCCTCAGGGACAGAGCTGCTGCACCATTTGATGAAAATTCCCCAAATGAACACTGAAACAAGAGGATTTGTTCTTTTATCCAGCATGGATCCTGAATTAGGTCCAAATCTGAACCGTCCCATGTTAGGCTCTGTGAAACACTTCTACTCATTTTAACCAGAAGTCAACCTAAAGGGGGCCTATAGGAAAGATGGGGAAAATCTTTTTAGTAGGGCCAGCAGTGACAAGACAAGGGGTAATGGTTTTAAAATAAACCAGGGTAGGTTTAGACTAGCTATAAGGAAGAAATTCTTTACAATGAGGGTGGTGAAACACTGGAACAGGTTGCCCCGAGAGGGGGTGGAGGCCCCATCCCTGGGGACATTCCAGGCCAGGTTGGACGGGGCTGTGAGCAGCCTGATCTAGTTAGCGGTGTCCCTGCTCCTGAGGGGGGTTGGACTAGATGACCTCTAGGGGTCCCTTCCAACCCAAAACATTCTATGATTCTATGATTCTATGATATATATATACACACAGCACCCAGTACACACAGCTTTCAAAACCAAGACATGTCCGCAAGGTTTCTCCTAGAGAAAAGACAAACTGCCCTAAGCCCCTAACAGAAGTGACATCATTGCCCATCAGTTTCCATTTGTGGCATCTCTGGTGGTCTCTGTAGCGGGGGTCACTGCCCACAGTAGCAAGGGATTGTCCTTCTTCCAACCCAGTCACTGTGCAGATTTTCAATGATCCCACAAAATACCTGGAAATGGCACGAAGCAATGTGAACACAGGCACAGAAATGTGGAGAAAATACAGTTCTTGTCAAAAGCTGCCCCCTGGTTACAACCAAAAACATCGTGGGTTGGTTTTTTCACACTAAGCTCTCACTGTAGTATCAATAGGAAAAGCCCTTTCTTCATGTTTTCTGGACAAAGCAACAGATTTTGTAAATGCTGAATTGATAAGCCACTCACAGACAAAAAGAAATGATGCTATGTCTAGGAAAAGGGGTCTCAAAATTGCTTTCAATCCCATTAATGCACTTAAAAATAAGACTTAAGAAATACCTGGGTTAACAAATTGCTTTTGGGGTAAGAAGCCAACGCTTTCCTAATTTTCCAAGTGAGCTCACTTTGTTTGGTAACATCTTTTCCTTCTAAGCATTGCAAAAAAACCCAGGGTGTTTTCTAAGCCCGTGTTTTGCTGTAATTCACCAAACACAGGTGTAAATTAATGATGATCTAATGAGCGAGACAAGGGAGAGACGCACTGCTAGTGAATCACCTGCTAACACCCTGTCTGCAGCTAGGGAAGAAAGCGTGGTTGTTTATGTGCCTCACATTTCCTTGTGCACAGTGTGCTATAATTTAAGAGATTTTATTTCAACTGTTTGCTTATCTCTAATTACCATATGCTGGGGTTGTGCATTATTTCAGCAGCAAACCCTCTTAAATACCTAACCAGGAGCCATTTTGTCAGCAAGTCGTGTTACAGGAGCCCTGCGTGCTCTCCTGTAATCACAGAGCATCGCGTTGGAGATTTTTAAAAGAAAAAGCCTTCTCCGCATACAGCGTCAGGTGATAAGACCCCTCGCTTTGCTCACTGGAGGGTCTCCAGATTTAAGGCAACAGTTACAGTAAGCATGAAAAGGAGGGTGAGTCCAAGCAAGGCAGGCCCTTCAGCACAAAATTTGGAGAAAGAAGTACACAGTGGCAAGAAAAGGGCCTCCTCAGCAAGCTCCTCGGGGCTGTGGGTGGGACATGGGGACATCTGTGCCATCCCATGGGTCCCCAGCATGCCCCCAGGAGCCTGCAGCCTCTCAGGCAGCGGGACAGCTCGGGGTCCCCCGGCACAAGACAAGGGGATGCGATCCCCATGGGTGAAAATTGTTTCTGAATTCTCTTGGCTGTGTCAAGCTGGTTTCTCCTTATCTGGCCCTCTGAGTTTTTCATCTTCTAAGCTCTGCCCTGATTATTTTTGTCTCCAGCGGGTTCAATGGTCTATCACTTTTCTCATTGTCTCCTCTGCCTGCCGAGCTCCCTCCGGTACCTCCAGGGTCCCCATTCCTACTCATCCTCCATGCCTCACCATTTAAGCTATTTATATTCCCCAACAGTTTTATTGCACATTTTAGTTTTTAACCACAATTTACGGTGGGATGCATTCAGCTGAGCTCTGAGCACGCAGGTGGGACTGCGGTTGCACTCCGAGAGCAGAAGACGCACGTTTGCCAGGGAGCACTGATGGCATCGAGGAGGGAGCGCTGGTACCTGGACCCCGCGTCCTGCACTTAGGAGGCTGTCTCTCTGCTGGGTTAAGCCTTCCCCATGTGGCAGTAGCGGGGTCTGTTTTCTGCTATAGGTTTTAAAATTCGAGATAAATAAGAATCATTGCCCTCTTCGAAAACTAGACAAGAGCTGCAGGCAGACATTGATCAGAGGAGAAAAGGTAATTTGTTGCTGACCGTAACGCTGCTGAATCACCTAAGGAGAGTGACTCTTACCTACACAGGTTATTGTGCTTGTCAAATTAAACCAGGAACGTCCTGCACAAAATTAATTACAAAAAAAACCCCATAATAATAATAATCCAGTAGGGAAAAGAAAACATGACAGAGGCATATTCCAAAGGGCAATTGTGTTTTATAAGCATGATTAATTATCACAGAAATCATGTTCAAGGAGACCAAGTGCTGCCACCAAGGCTGGTTTCTGGCACAGCGACACTGGAGTAGTTGATGTTGCACGATCACGCGTTGGACGGAGCAATTAATCCAAATTCTCATGTTAGGACACGGCCAGTCCGACTACCCTAATTCAGGGTAAGTGGATATTGCCCATGGCCTTCCTGGGGCTGCTTACTCAAATCTCCTTCAGCCACCTTGCACCGCCGGTGGTGCTTCCCTGCCTGCCGCTGGTCCCCGCCAGTGCCACAGGGCACAGTGCAATGAGCCCAGACCCCACCGCCCGGGGGGGCCAGCATCTCTGTACGCTCCTGGGGCTGCTGAGCTGTGCTCAGCACTATGCCCACGCAGCTCTCATCCCTGGTTTGCTCTGCAGCCGCTGCGGAGAGACCCCTTGGCCCAGCCCGCACAGCCCAGTGATACTGGTACATCCAAAGCTGGCAGACTTATCAAGCAAGGAGTGACTAAAACCCTGTTCCCTGTCATTAACGTTAACATCCAGGCCCACCGCTAGCACCAGCACAAAGAAACAAGTTGGTGAGCCACAAACGCTCAAGCCAGAAGCAGAGAGCATGGCTTAGGAAACCTTCTCGTTGGTAGTCGTGGAACAGCCGTGGCACTTGACAATCTCTTATCTGTCCTCCAACACAACCCCTGGTGCTTAGTCACCGGAATAACAGTCATCATATTCATCACATTTTAAGACAGCTCACAGAATCATAGCCAGTCCTATCAGGAATAAATTAACATTGAAACAGAAAAAGAGTTGATTATTCTCACGGCAAAGGCAAGAATCACCATTGGGTTTATTAGGGACTATCCAGACCAGTAGTAACGTCTTTTTGCTTGCTTATCGGATGCTGAATCCTCCCTCACACCAGCTGGTACCCAGGGGCTGACAGACAACGGTGGCTTCAGTCTCCCACTGGCCTCGCCAGTTCTGGCTGTGCATTGCACTGGTCCTCCCTCCCGTGAAAAACATTTGCGTTACAATAATAAAACATCGTTCTTTTTTTTTCCCCAGGGTGCTCACCTGTTTTAATTCTAAAACATTTTAATCTTAAAAAAATAAAAATAAAACAATTACAGCTGCCAGAAAGAGGGCTGGGGAAGGTTCACCAGCAGCTTATCTAATTTTATTTCTGTAATTGTTTGAGTAGCTTAAGTTGTTGCCATGCATGAAGCCACAAAGAGACACCAAACTCCTTTCTATTATCCCGCTTCATTTTAGTTCATTGCATGCTTAACCGTGCAGAAATTGGTACTTGTTAGTCCTGTGATCCAGTGCAGCTAATTCTACTCTGCTCCTTCTGTCAGCCAACAGGCAAGAATTTAGAAATATGTAATTTCCTACAGCAGCCTTCCTCTCAGCCAGGAGCTGAACAGCAGCACTTCACTTAAGTCTCCACTTGCACAGCTGGAGTTAAATCAAAGCACTGCTTCGCTCCCTTCGAACGTGCTGCCATTTCATACCCCGGCGGTGCCGGATGCAGACGTGAGAGCGGGTTCTGTTGCAGGCAAACACTATACAACATTAAAAACAGAAATGTATTTGGGAGTTAGGAAACCTTCTAACACCCGGTTGGGAACACGAGAACAGTTCCTCTTCTCAACCCCCATTTCTTCATTTTTACTCCATTTACCACCATAGCAAGAAACACAGCTGGATGCGCTGAGGGCAGCAGGCAATCAAACCAAAGTTTCTCATTATAAGCGGCTGCTTGTGTTCAGAGGAACTCGGAACCAAACACAGGGGGGGTTAAGTGAAAAAAATCCTCAGGGGCTAGAACTTTTTCCAGGTCTTGTTTTTAATTAGTGAGGCTTTGGAGTGGACTTCAACACAGCAGTTTCTTGAATGATTCAGCTTTTCACTTCCAGGGAGGTGGTAGTCGTCAGCCTGTTAGCAAAGTACAGCACTTGTGGATATTTTCTCATCTTAAGCAATGAATAAAAGATTTCCCCATTATAAAGCAAATCCATCCAGGGAGAGCATTAAGTTCAGCCAGTTTTCAAGCCACATAGGGGAGCCACCTATTTGAAGTGCTTAATTACTTATTACAAATCACACTCTAAACTAGATCTGAGCTGGGGCTTGGGACCCTACAGGAGGATTTAGACTGGCTTTAGGTGCCTATATGTAAATGTAATCTAGAAATCATTTACTCAGTGGGAAAATAACCCTGGAGTCACCCAGGCTCGGCAGCTCCCTCCCTGCTTGTATTCGGTGCCCCCTCTGCCCATGCAGGTCTGTTCCTGGGCACTTCCAGAGTAGAAATAAGGTTCATGACTGGTGCTTGTGCCTTCTGGGCTGCTTGGGTATCTTCTCTCAGCTTTATACTTGGACTTGCCTGCCCTCTTGCTCCCAAAAGCAGAGGGGTTAATCTGTCTAGCCAAAGCGTTAGTGGAAGTTCAAGCCAGAAAGCCAGGCATAACAGACAGCCGGTAAATTTGTTCTGGGAGCTGAAGTCTCCTTATCTTCCATGCTTAGAAATCGAGTGAGTTTTTTGTCTCCAGGCTGTCTGATGCCTACTACATCTGATCAAATGTCACAAACCACTGCGCCCTTACGCTGAGCCGCAGAGTTTGCTCGTTGCTGTCGCTGGTGAGAAGCCAGGAGCGTTGGTCGCGGGAGCAGCGCCGCAGCAGAGCAGTTCAGACCCCCACGGGTACCTGGGGAGCTGCTAACAAGGAGTTCTGCATCGCTGAACCACTTGCCCTTCAAAAATATGCCCTTTATTTCTCAAAAGACCTGTTCTTTCCAATGTTTTTGATTGCACCTTGTCAAGCTTTTCCCGGAAACATAGGCAAAAATTATGATCAAAAAGGGCTTTTCTGGTTTGTAGCCAAAAGCCCAGTTCTATTAAGCTGATTGAGAACTAAGAAGAAAACCCCAGTGGAAGTGATTTAGCAAAGAATTGTTGGGATTTTTGTAAGCATAGTCAAAGTTTCATTCAAATCCTAAGCAACAGACTGGGCCACTTTACCTATGCTGGACTTCACTTGGTCCAAAAAAGAGCGATGCTGGGAACTCGACAGCTCAATTTGAATGAGAGCGTTTCAGACAGGTCCTCTCCATGTGCAACACCCTGGTGGCCGCTGATTCAGCCTGCTCCCCATAGACACAGAATGAAGCCAAACCATTTGGACAAAGGACTTCCAGCCTACGTTATGTTTCTAGACATCTTCTTCCACCGTTTCTGAAGCACAGCCAGCTGCCAATGTACATGGAATTAGACCAGCTCCCTGACTGTGTCGCTTAAAATATTTTTAACTAGAAAAATAATGACTCTCCAAAACAGGTAAATGCATATTTCCATTCTGGAAAATACATTTTCAACATGCAGGTCATGCAGGGCTCAAAATCATCACCAAGAACACCCAGCGGCTGTGGGAGAACTCACAAATAACAGAGGGGACAAATAGCAGAACTTAATGCTCTGTTTTTATTCTTGTAAACATTGCTGAACTGTATTTTCATTATTCAGGCAGCACGATGTGACCAATCCACTAATGCTGCCGTAAGTAGGACACAATAGAAATATGTCCCTGCACTTATTTAAATAACTTAAATATTTCAGGAACATGATGCTTTCATGAAGAATGAAACTGAGACAGGCCAATGCTGGGTTTTCTGAGGGTACCTATGGATCCTGAGCATCCTCAAAGCCATCCTTGGGAAGAGGACAGCTAGCTTAGCACCCAGCAGAATTAATCCTGGAGATGCATGTGTCAACATTAAATTGTCTATTCATCTATTAAGCTTGATGAAAAATCATGTTAATAGCCCTCATTATCTTATTCATTTATAATTTGAGTGTGATCAGGAGTGAATGGCTGCTAAGCTTACAAAAATAGCTCTCTGTATTTTTATTGTGTGTGAAGGTAAGTGCAGCTCAGCTGGCTCAGATACTCTTCCCTTTCTCTTGGCCTTCAAAAGAAAATTAGGCTTTTCCCAAATTGCAGAGGAACCTCCACCTTTCTCCCTTTGTCCCTCAAGCTGAGACTTCTCTGCAGCTGTGGCTGCCATCCCCTGGGGCCATTGTAGAGCCCACCCCTCTCAACGATTGCCTCTTCCCACGACAATCCTTAAGCAAGGCATTGTACAAATGCAATCACCACCTCCTTGGTCCCCAGGGCTGTGAGACAGAGGCACACAGAGCTGCACATGTTCCCAAAGTTGGGGGCTGGAGGTGCATTCAGCCCCGTAGCCCTCTGAGCATCCCGCAGGGCTGTGAGCTAGAGCTCAGGACCACATCTGATGACCTCGCTCACACGTGGCTCTACTTTATTGATGTCTTGAGTAACATTATTGCTAAAGGACCTGCTGGGTTTATATCGGATATTACTGACTTGTAACAAAAAACTGGAGCGTTAGAGTCTCTTCCAAGTGATCACACCAGAAGCACTCCACATTCCCAGCAGGACTCATGGGGCACTCAGCATCTCTGAAAAGAAAACCCAACTGTGGTGTTTCTTTTAGGCATCTTGCTGGAAAACACGTCCATTTTGAATAGCCAGGTATATCCTGGCCTATCCATTCCCACAGGATTTCCTAAAATGGGATTTTACATTGTGCCTTTTCCTCTTAAAAAATTACAAGTCAATGAAAGAAAATACCGCTCCCCCCCCCTCCAACCTCACCTCATTTTTAGTCAAATACGCCTTCTAGGCCAGAGAGCAATCAAAAGTAGAAACCTGCTTCTGCAACTACCATACTAGTAGTGTATTAAACTAGAGTATATTGGCCCTAACTGATTATTATCTTTTATGGGTTCATCTGGAAACACTCGATGTGCCTGTAACACTCACCCGTACCCTGTTTGAGCTCATTAAACAGGGCCATGGTGCACTCAGTGGCCCAGGACCAGGCTGAGCTGCTGCTGTACATGGGCAGAGGAGCCCACAGGGGTCAAGAGGAGACCCTATGGGTTGGTGGGGTGCCATGGGGGAACAGACGGCCGTGCTGCAGGCTCCTGGCAAAACACCCTTACTGGCATCGGGGAAGGGAACGCTGAACAGATGCAAGGGATTTAAGGAGACAGGGGTTTGCCATCTAACTGTATTTTCAATGAAAATATGGCTTTTGAAGTGAAGAAAAACATTCTGGGAAAAATTTTGCATTATATTTCCAGTACAGGAAACAAGCCAAAAGCCACGCCTCCGCCCCACCACAGGTGGAAGAGCAACTTTTCAGGTTTGGATCCACCTTTCTTTTAAATTTTATTTTCAAGGCAAGAAACAAACCATGGTTTGATTTCTCTATCGGTAAAAACTTCTCAGTTTAGCTAAAAGAAAATAATAATCATCCGGCTTTCAACTCCTATGGTGATGCACGAAGAACGCAGTCCTGCAGAGAAGACAGCAGAAAAGCTGAAGGGTCTTGTTTTGTTTAAACCCAGCCACGCAGCGAATGGTGAGAATTTTACTGCACTCTTTTGTTTGAGTTTCTTGTCACAAAACCTTACCCTACTCATGGGAAAATTTACAAGAAAACAAAAGCTTTCAACATTTTCCATGGAAGAACAGAACTGAAGCAACGAATGGCATTTTTCAGGCAATTCTAATTGCAGGTTATTATCCTCGCTCCTGTAACGCAGAAGGAAATTTGTTGTGGAGTCATTTACGTAAAGGGCTGCAATTGAATTCTGCCCTGGATAACACGGTAGGTACGCTCAGGATCACTTCTTCACGAGAGCAAGCAGCAAAGCAAACCAGCTGAGGTCTTTGAGCCCCGTTATAACATCGATAACTAAACCTTCCTGTTAACCCAGAAGTGCTTTTGAGTTGTTTGTAGGATCACAAATGAAGGCTCGGTAGGGAGATGTTTACTACTGGACCTAACATTTTATTACGAAGAGAAATCTCTGTTCCCTGATGAGTGATAAGTGTTGAATGGACTTCTGACTCTGACAGATGCTTTCCATTTTACCAATAGCCAAGAGATTGCTCAACTCCAGCTGATGAGAGAGCATATGGAGAGACAAAAATAGAAAACTCTAAAATTAGAAATTCACACAGAATACGGGGGGGGGGGGGGGGGGGGGGAGGCACGTTTCCCAGAAGTAGGCTCCGGGAGCAACACAGATCCTTGCGATGTGAATAAAACTAAGTGTTCTCTGACCCAAAATGAGCTTTGCCCAAATATAAGCTAACGAAGGGTAGGCTAAAAGATGCCAATCTGCTGCTTTCCTTTAATATGGGATTCATTGCTAAAAACTTAAGGAACACATTTATCTCTTCATAGTTTAATCCTTCGGGAGGCATAAAGCCATCATAAAGGCTGTGTGGGTTTTAAATGACACCTTAATGACTATAGCAGAAGATAAGAATCAGTCCATTTCAAAAGACTTCCAACATTAGAAGAAAGATGGGACTGAATTATTCAGCCCGCCTGCAGTGTTATTGGATATCTGAGTGGAGGTTATTGAGTTTAAAAAAATGCAGGTATTGCAATAATTGTAATTTATCATTGTATAGAACTTGAGTTCTGGCTTCTAGGAGCATTGAATGAGCTGAGTTATGAATAATATTTACTTGGGTTTAGGTTTTGTGGGCAATTCCTTTAAAATAAAATCTACAAGCATGGGAGAGGTAGGAGGATACTTAAAGTGAAATAAGTTTTCCCTTTGCACTGCTCATTGGGATATCCAATTGTCTGTACGTGTATATTAAAAGTTCCCACTTTCAAATAAAAAGGAAGGACCTTGAAATAATTTTACTTTTAAAAGCTCTTAATAATGCCAACTCATGTTTTCTTAATAGTAATGAAAAGCTTGTGCTTTTTGTGAGGTGCCAAGGTAAGGGAATTAGTTTTTTAAAAATATTGCATTTTAAAATTGAAGAAGTAATTAACATTGCATTGCATTTCATGTTTTAGAATGAAGCAAAACGGAGTTCGCTCTCATTTTAAACGACAAAACATAAATCAGACTACCTCTCTGTAGAAAGTCTGACTTAAGGATTGGTGAAGAGATTACAGTCAAACACTGAGGTTTCCCGCATCTTTATAACTAGAAAAATACTAGAAAATTGTCACCCATGGCTTAGATTGCTTCAATCCCACCAGGTGCCAACGGGCCATCAGTCTGCTGGTTCTTGTGATCCTACTGCAACTCTTAACAGCGAGGTGACATAGGCACAAGAGGGGTCTCTTCAAGACCGTCGTATTCCAGTCCTTTCCTTCAGACCTCACTGCAAAGAAAAAGAGCCAGAAGTTGTTGAAAAACAATAAAATAAGGGGCTGGATTTGTGACTTGCTAGTGTTTGCAGGTGAAAGCCCCAACCAAGAGGCCCGCTGGTACCCCCACAGAAGAACAAGCAAGGGGCGCTCACCCAGGCACAAGCACATCTTCTACAGGTGCTTGCTGGAAAACTGTTCTGCAAATGGCACCAGGGGAACCTGGAGCTGAGGAAACCCCTCAGCTACCTTGAGACCAAACAGTGCTTTGGGCTTCCAGAGATGCAAGCCACACCTTCCCACGGGATGGGTGAATCTGCCACCGGA
>NW_009258668.1:992150-993104 GCF_000687185.1 Egretta garzetta
CCCAGCCCTCAGGCACGTCAACTACACCACACAGCCTGGTGTCATCCACAGGCTCGCTCGATCCCGCTGTCTATATTACGGGTGAAGATGTTAAATAGTATTGGTCCCAGTGAGAACCTGCGGGGGATACCACTCCTTACTGGTTTCCACTTGGACAGTGACCCCCTGAATGGATAGTATTGGTCCCAGTGAGAACCCGCGGGGGATACCACTCCTTACTGGTTTCCACTTGGACATTGACCCACTGAATGGAGCTCTTCTTTTAACAGTTTTGTTAACCCTTCCTCTCCCTATGAAGAGCTGGCAAAGCTCCTGGGGGTGGGACAGAACACTGGGGACCCCCACATTCCGTCCTAGGAGACACTCAAACAGAATCTTCCAGACCTGCGTCCACCAAACATAACCGAGCAGACACCGACCGTAGCTGACCATGGCGCTGCCAGCCTTGTGGCACCCACCGTGCGGCCCCTGGGCCACCCCGATGCCCCAGCGGCTGCAGCCAGCCATCTTCCCCAAAACCCTCTACCCCAGAGGAAAGGACTGACCCCAACCCCAGCAGCCCAGGGATGCGTTTTGGGGAAATTCACAGCCCATCCTTCATCGCACCTCTCCCGTCTCCTCCTCCTCAGTCCCCTCATGCGCCCTCCCACCCCAGTTTGGGATGTGACCTCCAGTGTTTGCTCATGTCCTTCTTTCAGGATCAGCCAACTTCTATGGACTACCTGGGCAGGAGCAGCAGCCCTTCCCTGCACCCTGGGCACCCCTGCCAGGGGTAGCACTGCAGGCACCCTGGGCACCCCTGCCAGGGGTAGCACCGCAGGCACCCTGGGCACCCCCGCCAGGTACGGCACCCCCATCTGCCCCACCACCCCCAGCAATCGTGGCTCCCCTGCCTCCTCTATCCCCCCCCGCACCCCCATCTCCCCGGCAGCTGTGGCACGCGGGCTCCGGAAA
>NW_009258668.1:997416-1008974 GCF_000687185.1 Egretta garzetta
CAGCCCCAGCGGCTGCAGCCAGCCATCTTCCCCAAAACCCTCTACCCCAGAGGAAAGGACTGACCCCAACCCCAGCAGCCCAGGGATGCGTTTTGGGGAAATTCACAGCCCTTCCTTCATCGCACCTCTCCCGTCTCCTCCTCCTCAGTCCCCTTGTGCGCCCTCCCACCCCAGTTTGGGATGTGACCTCCAGTGTTTGCTCATGTCCTTCTTTCAGGATCAGCCAACTTCTATGGACTACCTGGGCAGGAGCAGCAGCCCTTCCCTGCACCCTGGGCACCCCTGCCAGGGGTAGCACTGCAGGCACCCTGGGCCCCCCTGCCAGGGGTAGCACTGCAGGCACCCTGGGCACCCCTGCCAGGTACGGCACCCCCATCTGCCCCACCAACACCAGCAATCGTGGCTCCCCTGCCTCCTCCGTCCCACCCAGCACCTCCAGCATCCCCAGCACCCCTATCTCCCTGGCAGCTGTGGCACGTGGGCTCAGCAAAGCCAGAAAACATGCTGGCCTAGGCAAGGCCTGCCCAGAAAATATAAGTTACAGATAATTTCCCCACTACCTTAGGGCCATCTCTCCCATTTCACCACCCCGCTGTGCAACCCCCATTCCACTGGCACAGCAGCTCACCCCCCAAGAGATCCCCACGCAGTTGGGGCAGAGCAGGGAGACAGACGTCCGTGATGGGGGCTGGCTCAGTGGGTGCCCCAGGAGGCTCCCCCCATCCCAACACATCTCCTGCTTGCCCATGCAGGTCTGCAAATGGCTCCATAAACCCCCGCATCTTCACCAGCCTGCCTCCATCAGCTGCCTTTACGACCAGCCACGGTTCTGCTTCACCAGGCGCTGCCCAGGGGGGACCCCGGGGATGGGGAAACCAAGAGGCCCCCCCCCAAGGCCAACCGCTGATGCTGCTATCCTACAACCATCAGGGGAGAGCAGCGGGCCCAGCCCCCACAGTGCTGCTGACGTCCCCCCACGGCTACCACCAACCAGAGGGGCAGTGCTCACAGCACAGCCCCTCCCGCACAGCCAAACCCTTGGGGGCACCCCTGGCCAGTTCCAGCTCCCCAGGCAACAATATCCCCATGGGTGATGGCACCCCCCTAGGTGGTAACATGTCCCTGGGTGGTGACCTCTCCCTAAGCAGCCACATCCCCATGGACCAGGACGCCCCACCACATGGCGACCTCTCCCTAAGCAGTGACATCCCCATGTATGAGGACGCCCCACCACCTGGCAACCTCTCCCTAAGCAGCCAGATCCCCATGGACCAAGACACCCCACCACCTGGCGACCTCTCCCTAAGCAGTGACATCCCCATGGACCAGGACACCCCACCACCTGGTGACCTCTCTCTAAGCAGTGACATCCCCATGGATGAGGACGCCCCACCACCTGGCAACCTCTCCCTAAGCAGCCACGTCCCCATGGACCAGGACACCCCAATACCTGGCGACCTCTCCCTAAGCAGTGATGTCACCATGGACGAGGGCACCCTCAAGGGAGGCAATAAGCTTTTGGGCAGTAACATCCACCCAGCCGGTGATGGCACCATGGCTGATAGCACCCTCCCAGGTACCAACATCTCCCTGGGCAGTGGAATCACCCCCAGCCCCTCTGCCACCCTCCCTACCCAAGCCATGAGGGACCCCATGGGGATTCCATCTGGCAACGCTGTGCTGCCTGAGCAGGTGCTGCTGGGAGGGGATAGGAGGCCCTTGGGTGGCTCCCTGGGGGCAGCGGGGATCAGCCAGGACCATCCCACGAGCGTCCCCATGCCCAGAGACCCTGGTGGCACCATTCCCCGCTACAAGATCAGCTCACCCTGGCTGCCCAAGGCCTCCAAAGCCATCCTGAGCACAGAACGCTTAAACACCATCAAGAGGAAGGCAGAGGATCCAGCACAGGATGTGGGAACAGACCTGACACCACCCCAGGGCAGCATGTCCCAGAAGTACCTCAGGGCGGAGAATCAAGGAAAGAAGAAGGGCTCATTGCCAAAAAACGGCAGCAAGTGCAGGGGTCCTGCAGCCAGTGCCCGGGCAGGAAGGGGGTATTAGGCCTGTTGGGGGGAGCAGATGGGTTTGGGGAGTTGGGGGGGGCGATGTTGATGATGATGTACTTTTGATTGGTTTTTTCTTAGTTTTTCCATTAAAAGCCATTTATTCAGAAAAAAAAGGTGTCCAAGTGGGTAAGGTTTCTGCCCACTGAGTATTTCACCAACTGCCTCACAGACCCCAGGGAAGCATCAACGGATTCAGAAGCAGCTCCAAAAACTGCAACACATCAGAAAATGCTGTGCTTGCTGACCACAGCTCAGTTCTTTACAGCAGAGGAGCTGCTGCAGTTGCTGCTGGATTTACAGCCACCCAAGGACCACTAATGGCCCCCAAACCTCTCATGCTCTCCAAATCTCCCAGTTTACACCACAGTATGTTAGACTTCCAGCATGGGAGAACATCCTACCAGGGGTAGAGGAGCCAGCTTTAGTAAATGGAGATGAGTGGTGGGATTTCCTTCAGCTTCAGGACTCTCAATAGCTATTGATCTGTCTGTGTCAAGACAACTCCTTATGTGGCTTCTTGTAAGTAACTGGCTTAAATGCTCCCATTGGTTTCAGAAAGCTTTACTGAAGATTACCTACCTACCAAACAGGATTCACCAGCTCTTAAATGAAAAGCTTTGCTCCTCTGAAGTGTTTTATCTTTAGCAATGCTTCACTAAGGCAGGATTGACTAAGAACTTGGGGAAAAAGATGCCCCAAAGACAGACCTCCACTTAAAAGTGTAATCTCTCTTAAAGCTCTCTAGAGGAAGGCTTAGAAAAGAAACTGCACTCTTTATCGAGGAAGCAGAAATCACCCATCTTTGAGTGGGATTTTCATCCATGCATCCCCTAACACCTTGTGTGACTGTAACAGCAGGTCACAGCCCTGAACCTCCTTCAGATTATTGCTGTTTGCAGCTGGGACACATGCTGGCTTTCGTTTCCTCACCTTAGAAGCTTTCAATAGTTGGCCATCAGATCACTCGTCCCTCCACAACCAAACACATCCCTTTCACCTTCACTATATCATCTGCAGATGAGCAATACCAAGTTACCATGAGCAAAAGAACATAGTATCTATAAAAGCATCTTTCCAGGGACTTTATGGGTCACAGTCCAGCCCCAAGAAAGGAAGAACATGCCGTATATTTGCTCATGGGTAGCCACTACCATTAGTCAAGAGTATCACTAAAATGAACTGCAAGGGTATTTTTTTTTGCCTAGACAAACAGACTGATAGGGAAAAATCAGCAGGTTATTTAATCCCCTGTTTAACTGAGGAACACGAGCGGTCCCTCTGCAGTTGGGGGTTATCTCAGTGGTACTTGATGATCTTAAAGGTCTTTTCCAACCTAAATGTTTCTGTGAATCTATGATCTTCAACCAAAATACCAAGCCGAGTGAAGGGATCTCTTAAAAAAATAAATAACTCTTGTAAGCTTTCAAAGGCTTTAGCTGGCTCAAGAAATCAGATCTATTCTTTTGATGTTTGAAAACCTGATTTGCTCCTGCCTGTCTTTTCCCCTTGTTGAGAGGATAACGCGGTCCTGCCTGCTGGTTTGGAAATACAGCGGCACTGAGGCAGGAAAATTGCCGTGCAACTCTGCATCCTTTAGGAAGGCAAATCTATCCATCAGATGGTGATGGACCTGGCAGCCCTGAAGTGGTTGCTCTTGTTTGATGGCACCCAGAGACAGGGAGAAAGAAGGTGCTGCTACAGACATGAACGACCCTGGCACCCCTATGGGACCCAAGAGGTGAGGTCAATCATCCTTGGAGAATTCCTCTGGGATTCTCATCACCCAGCACACCAGCAAGTGATTCAGTTTGCTTTCTGGTGAAGGAAACTTGACATATCTAATAATATTCCAACTTCCAGTGGATTTCCCCTGGAGTCGGAAGGTAAATTCCCTTCCTCTTTGAAGTGTGTCCTATTTTTTATTAGCATGCATAATGCCAGCTTTCAGTTTCCACTCATCTGAATGAATTTAGCAGCTCGCCTGAGTGCAAGATAAAAGGTTTGGCAATTCAGAAAGCATTTTTGCAAAGCGTTTTTTTTATTATGCAGTAAGTTTAGGGAATGGGAAGCTTTTGAGCGAGGCAAGGTACAAAAGGAAGTGCAGATAGATGAGAAGAAACTGAGTCAGCATTGCAGAGGTGCTTCCAGCAAAAGAACAGACTTCTAGCAGTCTTCTCCAAGGTCTCTGGTCCAGCAGAGCCCAGAGAAAACTTTTTCTATGCCTTTCCCCATAACCCCAGTCAGGGCCTTCAGGTTTTACAGCACAAGATTAAAGAGTACTTGAGTCTTAATAAAGCCAGACAGTATAATTCACTTATCTTGCCCATAGACTATGGGATTAATCCAAAAAGCTGGAATCACTTCCTGGGGCTGCAGACTGCTTCACTGCACAGAAAAGGCAGGGCAGAGCCAAGTGGAAAATTCAAGGGAGGATTTTAGCCTCTGTTTAAAACACTTGAGGGGCATCTTGCCTGTTCTCCACCAGCAGAAGCTTTGCGGTGGGAGTGATGGAAATGCTGTCGACAAGGCCGAGTCGGGCGAAGGACGCAGGGAAGGAAGCGGAGGAGGACCTGGCCCAGGGGAACCACAAGTGCAGGTCAAAAAGCAAAGCACAGCCAGATCTCCAAAGACTACCTGTCAAAGCACATCTGCTTCAACGCTCTTGAATGAAGCAGGATGGCTCCATTTTCACTTACAACCAGTTAAATAACGGAGCGATACTGTCCTCTGTGTATAAACACAGCCATAAAAGCAGATTAACGCAAAGCCAACCAGCAATATCCAATTTTACTTCAACAATACAGTAGGTGTTCCTTAAACAATGAAAACTCCACTCTAGCAACATTATTCTTTTTTTAATCTCACCCTGCTGCGTTTTTCAACACCTTGGTTAGGCGAACTACAGCTTGGCTCTCCCAGGGACTGCGGATTCTCCTTAGTCAGCTGCCATTCGCTGTGACCCTGCACATCTGCTTGCAGAACCAGAATACTTGTTTCTTGTCACCAGATTTTCTGATGCAGCTTACAAAGAACTTTTTTTTTTATAAAGAAAAAACACCACACACCTCCACAAAACTCCCAAGTAACTTGTATGGAGCAGACGCCCCAACTACACCAAACTCTGCATAAAGTTTGATATTTGGGGAAATTTCTGGAGTTTAAAAATGCTTCTCTGCTTTTCCCAGGAAAAATGACCACCACAGATACCAAATAGCTTTAAAGGGACTCTGTGGACTCAGCTTTCTTCATAAAGATATTTCCGTAGGTTTTGTTGGGTGTTTTTTCCTTAAGCTTCTGATATTTTGTAGGGATGTGAACCACTCTTGCAAGCAGATGCCCAAGCGGTTACATTGCAGCTAGAGTAATAAATATGCAGAGCAGCTTCGTGTATTGATTTCAGACCGTGGGAGAAGTGCATCAGCATAGCCTGCAGATATTAAAACACTTTTGTTGTCAAATTCAAAGCCCGGGCAGCTATTGTTGTACTTTGAGGGCTTTTGGCCTGAACTTCCAGACTCCCAGCTTGCTGTTTGGCTGGGGCCCATGTAGGGTTTGGGTATTTGAGCCTTTCCTCGAAGAATAATGCTGACCCAGCCTCGGGGCTGGATTCTCCTAACCCCATGGAGCAGAGCCCTTAGATAGAGTCATGGGTCCAGCACTGAGGAGAAGAGCAAAGGTGGCCTATATGGGACAGCCAAATGCTGCCAACACAGGGACAAGTCCCTCTGGGAGCCGCCAGGTTTCCCTCTGCCCTCAGAGCATCTCCTGCAAGGAGATACCCCCTTCCAACAGGGTAACGACCTCCTTGCCAACACCACTGCACTCCCCTTCCATCCACCAGACACCCAATGCAAGATGTTGCTTCAACAACTTGCTTTAGAAAAAAAAAGAGACCGCTTAGAAGCTCAGTGCTGAAGCAGCTTTAGGTGCTTCTCTAGACTCAGTCAGGGTACTTAGCTTGTTGCACAACAGTGCTTTAGGCTTCATGGATAACAAAAAAATATCATAAGATACCAACTGCTTGGAAAATAGAATATTAGTACTATGTAAAATTAAAAACGATATCATTTTTAGCATTCTTTAAGTCTTTTTTTTTTTTATCACACACCTCAAGATTGCACAAAGGGTGGGAGAAGTGAAATCAGAGCAGTGCTTCATAGACAGAGTTGGTGATCCCATGGGACTCATCACCCACAAGGCTGCACCAAGACCCAAGAAGTTTACTGTCATTTGTGTGTAGCATCTTTGCTGCCATGCTAGTGCTCCTTCAGTGTCATGGGATACTGCAAGATTTGGCACCCAGGGAAGCTCAGTGTCCGTCTCAGATATGCCACTTAGCAAAACATGTGCTCTAGAGGGAGGTGGGAAGCCTGAACACTTTGTTTAAATTAAGAAAGTTTGTTTGATGTGGAAAATTCTCCAGAGGTGATGGTGAGAAAAAAAAAAGAACAGGAAGGAAAGAGATAAATAATCTAGAAGATTAATGGAGGGGGGGGAATCGCTGCCTTAGACTTAGAGAAGTAGTCATTTATAGTCATTCATTTAATGAATGTGTTTGGGGGAGTAAGAAAAGATTTATGAATCAAGAGACTTAGGTTTTCTTCTGAGTTTCGGCATGTACTTTTTTTTAAGGAAACATGTTCTGAGATAGCAGCTTCCCTAACTGCATTAACCTTCATCTGTACATGAGATGCTGTAAAAGACAAACTCACACAAATGCTGGTGACCTAAATTCATCCAGGTCTGCGTCCTAAGATCAAAAAAATGGGTGGCTCAGGGAAACATATTATCTTGAATTATTATTTGCCAAAGGGAGAAGACTGGTTCCACACAGAGCATATTATAATGCTCAGCTCCCCACAGAAGTCTTCAAAGCTGAAATCCCCAGAACTAAGCATGAGTGGGAAAGAAGAAGAAAAAAATGGTCTGGGTAGTGGCTTCATGGCATCCACAAGTGTCATCCACCAAGTGACACCTGGCTGATTACTGTGTTATAATGATGTTACTTCGCAGTCACAATCAAGTCGTTCTTCTCCCACCTCAAGTAATAATCCAGCCAAAAAGTTTGAGTCAAGACATGAGGTAATATTATTTCTTAGAAAAATACGCTTCCCAATTTCCTACCCTTTAGCTGCTTTTGCACTGAAGAGCAGGAAATAAGTCAATTCCTCACGGAGCTCAAATATCAGAGATTTAAACCATGAGACTCTCATACGATGTATTAGAAGAAAAATGATACGGATGTGTATATTTGTGTCTGTATAAATGCAATTTATACAAACGTATTTTAAACATGTTGTTAAATAAGACACAAGACCCTCATCAATCAGCATGGGAAGCACGTAGGCAAAGCTGTCAGACCTCTAAGGCCACACTCCTTGCGTACAGCATTTCCCCCTGAGCTACAACCACTTCAGCTGCCATGGGGTGGACACGGGGAAGGTGCCCAAGCGCTTGCCCTCAACGCTCTGCCAAGCTTCAGCAACACCCATGAGCAACCTCGGCTGTTACCATGCCCCTTCCTCTACCTGCATCAGGTCCTTTCTGGGATCCTTACCTTATCTACAAGCTTGGAAAACATAGGTACTCGTTTTCCCTTCTTTTTGCTCATCTTTAAAAAGCAATTACCGCACTGTGAGCACATGGGTTACAACAGCCTTTTCTCCTTCCAGGTAGTGGGGAACCACTTCTGCCCATTACTGGGAACAGAAGGGGCAGCTTTCTCCTAGTAAAGATGTATATCAGATGTGGCTTTGTTCCTGTTCAGCGTATGGTAAATGCATCAAAAGGTGAATGACGCAGATCCTGTGCCAAAAGAGGAAGGTCAGACACGTCAGGAGAGCACTTGAGAGCTCTTTCGAGGAGGACAGTCCCTTGCAACAGGAGCAGAAACAACGCTGTGCAACTACCTGCCCAAACATGACTTGCGTGGTTTTGCCCAAACCATTTATCAGTCTTTCAAACAATTTCCCAAGCATCGTTCCCAAGACCACTTTTAAAGGGCTACCCATATGCATCCACCCTGTTCTGGGGGGATAAATATGCTTAGCAATACAGCCAACCTGGCTCAATCAACTTCAATACCAAAGAACCGTCACAAGCGTATTTTACTACTACTAAGACAATAGCCTTGGGTCTCCTGGACAACAGGTTGAAAGTGTCAGCCAACCCCTTCAGCACCCAACTTCTGCCAACAAAATATTCTTACAGACTGAAAATCGTTCACAGAAAATGTGCAAAAAAGTGGAAGCAACTGTGCAGCACAATTTACAGAACAGTAATGAATAAAAGGGACCTTTAAAGGGTTTATTCCCATTTTACCACAGTCTGTAGCATAGCCAGGGGGGAAAAAAAGGTGTAAAATAAATTATCAAACACTACTGGAGTGCTAAGTGACACATTACACAGCTATTGTGACTTGCAAAGTGTTTTACAGAGTCTTTTGTATCCAACGGAAGGATTCTCTCACAAATCAACACCCAAGATAACTGTAATCTTCCTATTTAATGTGCATTTATGCAGCCATATGCGGACACTTCCTCTCCACCCCCAAGACTGTCAGATGTACCCATTTAACATAAATGCAACAGCATTTTCCCAAATTCTGTACAATGAAGGCTTTTGCATTCTTTGAGTGCTGGCAAAAGGCTGTAAGACATTTTGAAAAAAAGAAAAACAGCAATAAATTTTTCATAGAAATCCATAATGAGTTCTGCTTGGAGGCTGTTAACACAGGCAATATAGATCTTGCTTTATGCAGCAGCTCACTTTTAAGTTGTAAAACACCACGTGTGACAGCAACGCACGAAAAAACTGAGGTACCTGAGAAAAGACACCAAAACCCAACCACCTTCTCACTGCTCCCAATGAGCAAAGCCTGGTCCTCTTAACACACAAGCTCTCAGCTACCACTGCTCCATGGGCTCAGTCCCTTCCAGGTATGCTGTGCTGGAAAAGGCGCAAACTTGTCAAGAAGAAAGAGTTTGAACAGCCTCTGCAAGTCTGCAATTCCTCCTTTACCCTCAAGGCCAGGTTGGACGGGGCTGTGAGCAGCCTGATCTAGTTAGCAGTGTCCCTGCTCCTGCGGGGGGGTTGGACTAGATGACCTCTAGGGGTCCCTTCCAACCCAAAACATTCTATGATTCTATGCTGCACATACACCATGCCAGGATCTCATCTCATGGGCTTCAAGACTCAGGGAGGTTCAACTTCTGCCTGAGATGAGCAACAGGAGGGATTTTATCACTATTTTTACACCTCTTTGATGAATTAAATCACACACACAGGGAAAAGTTAAAGGGAGATGCACCCATAGCTGCTTCTTCATCTGCCTCGAGCATTTACACTGTGATTCTCTTAAAAGAACATAACAAATATGAACAACCAGAGACCGATACAGGAAAGAGAAAGACTAATATGACCAGATGGCTTTTTGTAGCTTTTACAGACAAGTCAGGGTGCATTTCATATCCTGACAAATGGACAGGACAGCCAAGTAATGACTTCTTTGTGTCTGGAATTCAAATGCCGGTCCTTTGAGGTTGTTTGCTCAAGCATTCAAGTGTGGGCTGCTCTTTTTGTTGGATGATTCCTTCAATAATACAGAGGGGAGGAAAAAAAAAAAAAAAAACAGGAATGCAGAACTACGTAAAAAAACAGCAGCGAAGGGAAGAGGCAGGAGATGGACAAGAGGAAAATGCAATGCTGTATAAAAGTGTTTTTCTTAGAAACGCTGACCATCTCTGTTTCTTGCCCGTGTCTACCAGTTGTTTTGGCTCTGCCGTGGCTCCACGTGCTCCCCGACTCCTGCTGGCAGCAGTTCTTGCTTCTGTGCCCTTGCATGGCCTCTTTGGGCTGACACACCCTTGTCCAGCATTTATGTACATCCCAGACACAAACACAAGCTCCTTGGGCCTCTGCCAAAAGCCCTGTCTTTTATTTATAGATCAATTTAATGGAGGTTTAATTATTCTTAGAGGTGGGAAGGGAAACATTTGCATCCTATGACAAGCCCTGTGGGTCTGGGAAGAAACAAAGCAGAAAGCTGAATCCTGTTGTATCTGAAAAAAAAATAATAATAACTGGAAGCAACAGCTGAAAGCAGCTGACAGGACTCTGCTTTCATTTATCGCTGGAAATTCAGAGAATAACTGCTTTCAGCACAGCTACTGCTTTGAATACGTGCTGCCAGCTGGCAAGCCAAGTGGGCAATTCATTACGTGAAGTTCTGGATTTCTTCTGCAGCTTAACAAATGGAGCATGCATGGTGCACCAGTGCCAAGAAACATAATTCCTATTAAAATGGAAGGAGAAAGTACCTGTAACTTTATGAAAAGCATATAATTTGTGACTGGACTTTGCTTCGTACCCTCTCATTGCCTGCTCACAGCACAGGGCTCTAGCACTGGATTTGCATGCAGGTTTCGTAAGTGGGGGGGGGAAATATAATTATGTTTACATCTAGATTTCCTGCTAACATAAATACGGCCTGACAAAGGCACTGGCAGGACAGTCAGGCAATTTAGGTATTTTATTATCTGGTTTGGGCATACAATTGCTTTTTTGCCCATAAGGTTGTAGGCATGTAAATCTGCACCCTTTGGAGAAACATGGAAGTAGAAGTCTCATTTCAAATAGTTACATTTTTGAGAAGAGAGGTTATTTCTTCAGCTGCTTAGAAATCTTTCAAAATGCTTCCGTAGACAAAAGGTGTTCCCTGCACCATGCTTAAATGTTTGGTTTGCGCTAAAGTTAGTCAGTGGGAATTAATCCCTAGTTTTATATCCCATTATGACTCCAGGCCAAATTCAAGTCCCAAGTCCAAGACCCGCCTCACCCAAGCAAAAAGCTGAACTTGCAGCTTGTCTGAGCAAAACTAGTAAGGCAAGACAACGCGTCAGCAAAGGAATGCTTTCCCCTGGTGTTTCCTTAGGAAGAACTGCAACAGCAGTCCAACCACAGTAAGAAGACCTGGGAAAGATAAAGCTCCTTTCCCTAGATTTTAAGGAGATAATAGCAAATGCAGAAATATTTTCTACCTTTAAAAGAGCCCCAAAGTTACAATGTCTGCTATTTGCCTTCCTCAGTGCAAATTCCTCCCCCACCCCAAAACAGTATTATCCTTTGCATTAAGTTCAATGAATTCGCTCTTTTCTTAAAAATTAGTTTTCTTAAAAACGTGGTGATTCTGACTAGAGCTAAACCACACTATGAGCCAAATTTTGCTTTTTCCCCCACCACCAGTCCAAATTGTGTCTGAGGGACAGCATCCAGGATCCTCCTGAACTGTGTAGCCTCTTATCTAATTATTCTACATTGCACGATCACCAAATGAGCTGGGCCAGTCATAACAAGGTCAGGTCCACTTGGAACAGGGCAGAAGCGTGTGGGGACACCAGAAGAGGGAAGAAACAAGACAGTGCAATCCTCCTTGTGTTAACACAACACATGGCTCTGATGCCCCCACTGAGCAGCTCAGAGCTGACACATTGG